>NW_020440852.1:0-1056 GCF_000699045.2 Agrilus planipennis
TGTTTACTTTTTTGTAAAGCGTACAATCCGTACAATTATGCACGGAAAAATTGACCATTTTAGCCACTAAAATTACATTGCTCAAATTTGCTGTTATTGGTACCATTTACTACTGAAAATATCAACGAGATGTTTATTTATATTTGAAGACATATTAAAGGCTTTAACGCTTGTTTTCGACTCCCACTACTATTCATGATTGAACAAAACTTTTGGCAGGTACTGTATGAAAAAGTATGTTTGATGAACAAGAGTCGAGAGTATAATAAGCTTTTTTCTCTATACCTACGATTTTGCCAGCGCGCATCCAAGACATTGGAAGGGGCACATCGCTAGAGAAAGTAAATGAAGTATAACACCAAGAAAAGATATTATTTTACGACAAATTATTCAGAAATTACTAATACATTCGCTTTTTTTAAGGTCAAACAAATGACACATGGGTTCCTATACTGTTCCTCCTTCTCTACATCATCAATTCCAGTTTCGGTTTGCTCACCATCCCCTGGATAATATCGGCTGAGCTTTATCCCCTCGAAATCCGAAGCATAGCGCACGGTTTGACCATGAGCTGCGCTCATTTGTTAATGTTCTTATCTATTAAAGTTTACTTTTCACTAAAAGACGTCCTAGGGGGCTCGGCAGGGTTGCAGTACTTTTTCGCAGCCGTTTCAGCCGTTGCAGTCCTGTACACATTCATCTTTTTGCCAGAAACGAAAGACAAGAAACTGTCCGATATAGAAAACTATTTTAAAAGTCATACCGTTTACTGCGGACAAAACGGCAACAACAGTAATCGTAATGCAGCAGAACAAAATAAGGACAGGGAATTAAGGATTGCTCACACCTCAAAATCCACTACGAACAGGGCAACTGGAATCGATGCAAATGATAGCAAAAATGAACAAAAAAAGGCAATGATTGAAAGTGTATAAAACATAAATGTTATACACTTACAACCCAGTAATAAATAACGTAATGAGCTTTTAATACCTTGATAAGCGCTATATTTTATTTATACTATACATACTTATAATATATACCCCCGAAGCTAAA
>NW_020440852.1:1405-3708 GCF_000699045.2 Agrilus planipennis
AGTGGCTTTTTGCCATCTCCCAATTTTCCACCCTTGGAGACGGAATATTTTTTCAAATTTAAACGATACCATCCTTGAGATAAATATACCATAAAAAAGAGGAATTAAAGTCGTTATAATTAAACAGGCGTCTGCTACAAAAAAAAATGTCACTTCAAAAGTTACTATCCCTAATACAATTTATTAAATATTTACGAAAGCAATATCATTGTAGGTAATCAAATCAATCTCGCCATTCATAAAAAAAAATATTACTCGATGCTATTTAATCAACAACATACTTTTTAACTTTAAAAAACAGTAGTTGTAGTTAAAAAGGTTCAGAATTATATGAACTTTAATGCAGGATCAAAATTATATGGAATTTTAGAAAAGAAATAGAATTATATGGAACCTTAAAAACACAGCATAATTATATGAAGCCCAAAAAAAAAAACATACTCGATGGTATTTAACCAACAACATAGTTTCAAACTTTAAAAGATATAGCAGTTGTAGTTAAAATAACACTTTATGTTTACGATTACGGTAGGTGTTTCTCGACTGGGAGTTTGGCAAGCTCCTGTAACCCAGCTACTTGGGGGTCGGGTTCTGTGGATGGCTTGAGGTCGGGAGTCCTGGGATAGCATTACTCACGTTGACTGGGTGTCCGCACTAAGCTCGGCATCAATATGGACATCTCGGAGGAGTCCGAGATGGCCAGGTTGGCCAAGGAGGGGCGAACCGGGCCAGGAGGGAAACCTAGCAGCCAAAAGTCCCCGTGTCGAGCAGTAGTGGGATCGCGCCCGGGAGTGAGGATGTTATAACAGCCCGATCAAAACAGCTAGACCAAAACCTTTTTTACAACTTTTTTTCAAATTCCTATTACCGAACATCCGCATCAGTTTTCTTAATTTCTCTTAATAATCTTAAACTTTATTAGAATATTTGTAATAACAAACGTATGTTGTCGGTTGCCATCTTGATTTTAACAAGTACAAGGCTACTGTTGTTCAAGTTAGCTGCAGTAGATGGCGACATAAATAAGTCTATAAATAACTCATTCCTTACAGCTTTTTTTTCATAATAATTAATTAAGTAACTTAATAATATTACTACGTCTTTATATTCAACAAAAATAATGATTCATTAAGTTGATATTGATTGAATAATTCCATTACAGAAAGCCTTTCAAAACTTTAGAAAGTGCTTAAAGGCGACATTTTAATGCGCTGTTTCTATATATAGATGGCACGAATGACTCATGCTTTATTTAAAAATTTTCTACTATTTTATTAAAATATATAAAATAGCATAAAGTGGAGATACGTGACCAATCAGTCTTAGGACTGACAGTCTTATGATGATGATGATGAAAACCGAATCACAAATAAAAATTGAAAATTAAAAAAAAAAATTTAGATTTCTATATCGACGACTATCTCGACTTTTAAATTTAAAACAAAATAATTATAGATATAGGTATCTACTTAATGAAAATAACAAAATTTAATAACATTTGTTAAAAATTCTTCCTTTATGAACACATAAAGATTACATCATTGTTCGTAGCTTTAATGACTCATTCTAAATTGGTTATTCTACCTGTTACCCTATCTACAAACTAAGTAAACTGAGGGAATATAAATTGCTACCCAACCCACAAAATAACCATTGATTCTCAACCTTGTGAACAATTGTAATTTAATGAATTTGGAATTTAAATCTAAAGGCACGTCAATTAAAAGGTACGTTATTACTTTTTTCAGTTTTTGTTTGGGTAAAGAACATAAAACTATTTCAAAAGCAGCTGAGTTTAGCGATAACTCTTATCAAAAGCGTCAATAAGACGTGATATTAAGATTATTGCACTTGCACACGAAAATGTAACAAATATTGTACCTATGTAATTCCGAAAATCAGAAAGGATTACTCAAATTAAAAATTATTGAGCTTACATCTTAAAAATATCGAATACTGACGAAATATTCAAGTAGTATCTTATCTTCTTATCTAATAAACGATTAATAAATGCTTCTATCTGTACTGCAATGAATTTATACAAAAAAAAAAAAAAATAACCATTTTAGGCATACTTACTTAATAGAAAACAATTTACCTATCCCTAATAGATATGTAATGCTTTACCTATCACCATTTTCGAAATAATGGACCCATGTTCAGCGATTTGTTATTCATGTTTAAAAAATGCACTCGTTATGATAAAAGTGATTGATGTAAACTAAAAGAAAAGATAATTTTAGCAAAACGAACAAATTATGTTTGTTTAAACAAATTATCAAATTCCTTCGAAATTATTTCAC
>NW_020440853.1:0-1731 GCF_000699045.2 Agrilus planipennis
CCTAGGGTCCGTAATTTTTGGAGCCCGAAAATTAGATTTTTAATTTTTTAATTTTTATTTGAAAAATATTTTATCGGAAAAATAGGCCCGGAATTATAATGTTGCCTAGGGCCCGCTTTAGCCTTAGTCCGCCACTGATCTGGGACGTCACTAAGTTGTTCTCCGAGTCCTGGTCTGATAATATCACATAGAAAAAAAAATAACCTCCTCCTAATCGTCAGCTATATGACTATATGATATTATCCAATACAAATTACCTCAAATTAATACAGAAAAACTGTTGTTGCTGTTACATCTTCGCCGGGAATCGAACCCGGGATGAATCTTTGGCTTTACAACTTAACAGAGGTGATAGATCGAATGTACTGATAATTCGATCATTAGGTATCGATATATCAGAACATATCGAAAGATTAATAGATTAATCAATTTGAATTACTCTGATCTTGAGAACGAGAAAGGGTAAATTGTATGTAAAATATACCTTTTTCGTTTTTTGCCTTTGGAAATCAGAATTTCAAATTAATGAATAAAACTACAAATTTTTCGGGTTATTATTGAAATAAAAATGTTAACCTGCCTAGTTTTTGTCAATAATGTATTAAGAAGTTTTGTATAATTTTTGTGTAGAGAAATTCTGAACATATATAATTTTATATTCGGCAAAAAAGGTTTAGGATGCAATTGACCTCTGTTAAGTTGTAAAGCCAAAGATTCATCCCGGGTTCGATTCCCGGCGAAGATGCAACAGCAACAACAGTTTTTCTTTATTAATTTGAAATAATTCGTATTGGATAATATTATATAGTCATATAGCTGAGGATTATGATGATGATGGTTTTTCACATTATTACAATTTAAATTCAAATTAATTTAAAAAAATATTCGGTGGAGGCGCCAGGAAGGGTTATTAGTATTTCGGTAATTTCCATAAAATAAAATCGATTGTAAATAATGAACACACATCTAAATAAATGTTTCAGTTTGTGTTGAGGTGACAACCCTTAAGAAATGCTCCCCAACTTTTTACTGTCAATTGCATCCTAAACCTTTTTTGCCGAATATAAAATTATATATGTTCAGAATTTCTCTACACAAAAATTATACAAAACTTCTTAATACATTATTGACAAAAACTAGGCAGGTTAACATTTTTATTTCAATAATAACCCGAAAAATTTGTAGTTTTATTCATTAATTTGAAATTCTGATTTCCAAAGGCAAAAAACGAAAAAGGTATATTTTACATACAATTTACCCTTTCTCGTTCTCAAGATCAGAGTAATTCAAATTGATTAATCTATTAATCTTTCGATATGTTCTGATATATCGATACCTAATGATCGAATTATCAGTACATTCGATCTATCACCTCTGTTAAGTTGTAAAGCCAAAGATTCATCCCGGGTTCGATTCCCGGCGAAGATGTAACAGCAACAACAGTTTTTCTGTATTAATTTGAGGTAATTTGTATTGGATAATATCATATAGTCATATAGCTGACGATTAGGAGGAGGTTATTTTTTTTTCTATGTGATATTATCAGACCAGGACTCGGAGAACAACTTAGTGACGTCCCAGATCAGTGGCGGACTAAGGCTAAAGCGGGCCCTAGGCAACATTATAATTCCGGGCCTATTTTTCCGATAAAATATTTTTCAAATAAAAATTAAAAATTAATTAATTAAAAACTTAATTTTCGGGCTCCAAAAATTACGGACCCTAGGCACG
>NW_020440853.1:2812-3703 GCF_000699045.2 Agrilus planipennis
TGATTTAGCTATTACAGCTAAATTCTTGGTCGATTTGATTGATTGAGAAATAAATTCTTATTATATATTCTAACATGTTTTAAAAAAAGGAGTTATTATATTTAGTGAGAAATATTGAAATGTATTAATTAATAAATAAAATTAAAGAAATAGAAAATGAATATTGACCAATTGTAACGTCCTCTCGTAGAAAACTAGCCTTAGAATCGAAAAACGGCTCATTGAAATACGTCTGGGGTAATTACCTCTATTCAATATGTGCAGTAAATCTCAGATGGATTATCTACAAGGCATTTACATTAGACTGATTTTTCCAAATTAAGAAAAATTCATATACTATTTAGTGATACTGATTTTTGGTTCTTTGTGAAACATTATTTCAGTAAACAAATACAGCAAAATTAAAAAAAAAATGAATAAAATGTCTATATACATATAATAGTAATCGGAAATCTGCTTTACTAAAAAATTGTAAATTAATAATTTGTCTGATTTTTAAAAGCACATAAATTAAAAACTTCTGTAGTAGATGCATAAAATAATATGTATTTTATTTTGGTATTTGATTATATTTCTAAAACATATCTAATTCAAAAAGAAGTTAAATTTACTGAAACGGTTACATTTCAACAAACATTTAACATCATTAGGAGATATTACAGTTAGGGAAATGAAAATGAGTTCATTTTTCGTGGAAAAACGTAGGTATTTGATAATAGTATGTAGAAAAATATTCATTAGTAGAAATCATTAAATATTATGTTTTTTGCATCATTATATATCCATTAATAAAAAAATCATGCACTTGGCTTTTTAGTAGCAGTTTTGTAAATTTATAAAACACAATAAGACAGTTCTTACAAAATATTTTTAATTACTTCTACATTTATT
>NW_020440854.1:0-3755 GCF_000699045.2 Agrilus planipennis
TTAATTAAATGCCTTAATGAGGAATTAGATGATTCGAGCATTTTTTTCCCAAAAATTATTACCTGGTGGCTTAGGATTAAATAAACAGAACATGTGTGAAGAAATTGTTTAAACAATAACACTTAATTTGTTGATCACGCAGAAAGTAATTAAATGCATTTGTAACAACTGGTTGTGAACTAAACGCACTTACTATTTTTCCAGTAATACTTCGCGAATGCACAATGTATTGGCTTAAGATTAAATGGGCAGAACAAGGGCGATAATTTATTTAAACAATGAAAACTGTTTTTTTGTCACACGGCAATTAAATGCCTTCCAAACGGATCACTTATAAATTAAATGCACTTATTATTTTCTAGTAGATACAAGACTTCGCGATGTGAACAATTTGTTGGCAGAAAAAGGAACCAAAAATAGGTTTAAAAAGGAAAAATCAGTATTTCAATCATATTCAGATTAAAGGTTAATTAAATGCCTTAATGAGGAATTAAATGCTTAAAGCATTTTTCTTCCAAAAATTATTTCCTGGTAACTGTGCAAGAAATTGTTTAAACAATGAAAATTGCTTTTTTGAACATGCAGTAATTAAATTGCTTTCTACACGAATGAGTTATGTTAATTAAATGCGTTTATTATTTTTCCAGTAAATGAAATAGTTCGCGACATGGACAATTTGTTGGCATAAAACGGAGTTAAAGATTTAAAAAGAGAAATCCGTCTTTTCAATTCCGTACTAATTAAATGCCTTAATGAAAAATTAAATGCTTCGGGCATTTTGCCAAAAATGATTGTTCTATTAGCTTAAAATTAAGCGGTTCAAACATTTTGAAGACAGACGTGCAAACAAAATAAAAATTTTAAGTGTTTGTGTTTAGATGCAATAACGTAATAATAACCAATTTGATGTCACAATAAACTGAATGTTATTGTGATTTTCCATAAAATATTTTTTTATTTTATGCAATTTATTACATGATTAATGCAATACACAATCAAGCAACTGGTAAATTTTTTTATGCACTTATCTTTCTAATTATTCTGTTTGCAGAAATTAAAAAATTATAAACACCACAATAGTTTCCCTCTCACAACTGAGAGTTATAGTTTCCCTTGTGAATAAAAAACATTTATTATTGTAATTTAATCCGCCTATTTACGCAACATGCATAATAATAACGCATTTAATTATTATAAAAACTATTCTCGATATGTCGTTAAATCAATTTAGTTTTGAAACACTAATAATAATAAAAAAAAGAACATTCTCACAATATGCAGAACCCAGCGGTACAAAATCGATAAAATTAAATAACTACAACGCTTTTGTCTTAAGTAATTCAAACAAATTTATAGTGATGACCAAAACTATTAACTGGTGAATATTTTCAAAGGCCAATTATTATTATTATTATTATAGACGTTGCAATCTTCAATGAGTTTAAAGAACCATCATGGGTACATAACAGACAACTTATTATTAAAATCACAGTAGGTAGCAGAAACAGTTATTTTTTGTATCGAACTTGAATCGTCTACAAACTACAAACTGACAGTTAAGTGCCTCTCGGAAAATATGAACTGCATCAAATTAATTAATTTAACAAACGGTTAATCACGATAGACAATATAGCATCACGGAATTAACATTCAATTCCTATTTTAGAATAGAGTTATTTACAAATAAATAAGTAGCCTTTGTTTATTACCTTTTTCAAACACAATAGAATAGAAAAGGGAATTATCTACACAACTATGCCAACATCTATCTAAAAGAAATGCTGTGAGAGTCAAAACAGTTAGGCATTTTTTCCTTTTGTTCGTTTCCTAGAGAACTACTGCCACCTATAATTCAAAAAACTAGACTTAGGAATCGTCCAAAAAGGACATCCACTGTTTTTTGACATTTTCATATCCCCTGCCTTTATAAAGACGTCACAAATTGCAGACATGACAAATGACAGAGCTACTGTCCTCTTTCAGGGACATGTGTTGGTCTGGTTTCTCTTTAAGAATTGAGAAAAAAGCATCAAGTGCTGGTAAAAGCATGACCTTTTAGTACGACACTCTAATTATTGAAGCTGGTACCATACCTTTAAACTTCGAATCCGCAAAGGTAATTATAAATTAAATACGACTTTCGTCTCTAAACCAACGATTTACAACTTACATATTGGATAAACCGACTGACTGATATATCAACGTACAGACCAAACCCCTGCTGGGTCTATAGACTTGAAATTCTGCACAGACGTTGCTTATGGAACAAAGGCGAACACTAAAAACGGATTTTTTTAAAATTCAACCTCCAACGGGCGAAAAAACGAATCGAAGTTTGATGCCCAAACCGCTGAGTCAGGAAGCAGGAAAATAAGATTTTAAAGTACCACCTCTAAAGGGGCTAAAAGCCTAATATATTATAAAAAATGTCAGGGATTAAGTGCTATGCACTGAGGGCTTCAGTTAGATGAAGGTACCGCCCAAATTTGGACGTTTTACGACCACATATGGCAAAGGTCTAGATGATGGTCCCCACCCCCTTCGGGGAATCGAAATAGGAGGTCTCCCCCACCACTGTACCATAAAAAGTTCGTTGTGGTTTCACAACCATAAAAAATTATAGGGGTTCAAAATTAATAAATATGCCAATTTTTATACATTTCTAGGCATGTAAATATTTATATAGTCATTCTTAAACAATATTCAAAGGNATATTGAGAAAGTTATATAAAACATTATTTAAATAGTTTTATCAATAGGGTAGGTTAGGTTAGGTTAGGTTCGGTTATCAATAGGGTAGGTTACGTTAAGTCAGGTTATCGGGTTTTGTTCAAGTGACCACCCTCTTTCGATCCCCCACCTCCATCCGCCTGAAAATATTTTTTTATTGAATTTTATTTGAATTATAGTGTATGAAAATTGTCAAAATAATCAACTTTCGACCCCCATAACTTTTTATGGGGGTGAGACCGCCGCAAATTTTTAATGGGGTTTTACTCAGGTGACCACCCTCTTTCGATCCCCCCTACCCCCACACCCATCTAACCCCCATAACTTTTTATGGGAATGAGACCGCCACGAACTCTTTATGGTACAGTGGTGGGGGAGGCCCCCTCTGTCGATCCCACCCACACCCACCCCCTTCGGGGGTGGGGGCCAACATCTAAACATTTACCCTACATATATTATATATGAATTCCAAGTGCCATTAGTAATTGCATAAACGAACATTGAAGGTCCTTTTTACCTGCATTACTTAATTTAACAATAATTAATCGGTTATTAAATTATTTCTCGTTATTCTTATTGACATCAACTTTTGAGACAGTGTGTATACCTCCAACAATCCCATTATATGTGGGCTTGCTTATATAAACACCAGTTCGAGTTAGACAAATTTACCTAAGCCACTAATCTAGGTCGCAATTGTTAATTTTTCGCGTAATACAGTGGATCAATTAACGCAGCAAGCATTTCCTGCCTATGTAAACATCTACTTCCACTTTGTTAATGCTTTGTTTGTTCTAAAACGCCGACTTTGCATGTTTATTTGTTTACCTGAAACTAACGATGTCACGAAAACTATTTAGTCACTAATTCCTTTGACATTTTGCAAAATTACACGTTTGAATGTAGGTAATCGTCGATGATGTCGCGCATGAAATACCAAAATCAGTGGCGGGTAGTATCTATCGCAATTATTTTCTATCACAAAATGTTGAGGTGAAGGTTTTACCGTCTAAAAAATTTTGGAG
>NW_020440855.1:0-405 GCF_000699045.2 Agrilus planipennis
ATCGTATCATTAAATACACACCGAAAATAAAATATCGATTTGTATTAATATAAGTAATTAAACCTGAAAAACTAATCGTTTTATGGGACTTGAATAACGGGTATTTGAATAGAAGAACTGGTAGGTATACTTCATTTACTTTCTGTAGCGATGTGCCCCTTCCAATGTCTTGGATGCGCGCTGGCAAAATCGTAGGTAGGGCGAAAAAAGCTCATTACACTCTCGACTCTTGTTTATTAAGCATACTTTTTCATACAGTACCTGCCAAAAGTTTTGTTCAATCATAAATAGTAGTGCGAGTCGAAAACAAGCGTTTAAGCCTTTAATATGTCTTCAAATATAAATAAACATCTCGTTGATATTTTCAGTAGTAAATGGTACCAATAACAGCACATTTGAGCAATG
>NW_020440855.1:2958-24926 GCF_000699045.2 Agrilus planipennis
GTAATCGAAGCTGTAAATGGTTATTTTGAGGAGCTTGACGAATCAGTCTATAGAGATGGCATTAATAGACTGGAACACCGCTATGAGAAATGTATCAGAGCCTTGGAGGAGATTGTTGAGAAATAAAAAAAAAAAATTTTTAAAAACCTTGTTTTTCTTGGTCAGGCCGGAAACTTATCAATCCACCCTCGTATTTAGAAGTTGAAAAAATACAGTCAGTGGCCATCCTTTTGTTCTTCTTGCAACGTAATAGTTAGCGCATAGTTCATCGTTGCAGTTCACACCACTTGTACCAAAGTACAATTATAATAAGTTACTATTTCTGGTTTCCGAGCATTAGCTGTTCCTTAGTCAATGGAATTATAGTATGCATGGTGAAAAGTAAAATGACAGCTTTTTTGTTTTAGGGACATTGGAGATTATAGATAGATAGTTCATACTAGTGTACCAATTGTCAGTTATATCACTGTCACTGCGTTTTATTGGTTCAATTAGGCGTTTTAATTAGATACTTGATATTCTCCATCTGGTTGTTTGCCAGAATACACTTCAAACTTGTACATGTAATAAGTCTTTTAGTCAACCATGGCATGTACTTTTATGCCGTAACTTGTTCTCTAAAATGTTACACAGATTTCTAATAGCTGCTAAATTGTCAATTTTTTGTCTTTGCTGACGGTCTGAGCTATTATCAAACCGAAGACATCGTAACAAAAATAGAAACCGTTTATAAAACATTGTAAGCTGAAACATTTCTACACCTGATCCATCTTGTGCCCATAAATCAATAAAATAAAATAAAGTTTTGTTTGATTCCCGTTTAAAATTGTCCTTTGTCACGTCCGACACGTTAATCGCAGTAATTTGTAATAGTTGGCAACGATTTTCTAAAAATTGTAAGAAAAATTTCATTTACCCTTAATGGACTTTTCCCATACTTTGTGTGCGTTTCTGTCAATTTTGTTTGTTAGGATTTGAATTAGCAGTGTATCCCAATGATCCACATGTTCACCTAACGTTTTTAAAGCGCGTAAATGTGTTTGAATGCTATCCAATAGTTTTCTGAGCTCGCTTGTCGATTCTCCTCTCGAAATTCTGGATAGTTCTAGTAACGTTTTAACATGCATTTAAACAATGATTTTTTTATTATAAAACCAATTTTTTAATAGTTTAATTGCCTCCAAGTAATTTTCATCGGATGACTAATGACTCAATCGCCGATATCGCTTCGCCCTCCAGACATGATTTTAAATATAGTATTTTTGAGTGTTGGAAAGATCTATTCTATTGTGAATGGATGCTTCAAAACTGTTATAAAAATTCAACCATTTACTAAACGCACCGTCGAATGGAATTAACTCTATTGCTGGTAATGCAATATTTATGTGTGGTGCTACCTGACCATGCCTAGAAAGATTTTCTAATGGTTTGATTGTCGATTAAGCTCGTAAAGACTCTATTATCCAATGTGCTTGCGTTAGTGTTGTATAATACAATATTTCAACTAAATTGAATTAATTTGTAGGTTACTTAGAAATTTCTTCTATNATGTTGTATAAAATAAACTATTTCTGTTTTTCTTTTTTATGACCAAAGTGCAGATTAAACGAGTTGAACCATCGTTACAGTTATTTTACCAATAAAAGAATTTTATTTCCAAAGTTCATGTTGGAGGGAAGATTGAAGTTTAAACTGGCATAGCCTTGTCCACGCTCCATTTTGTTTCGACATTCTTGCGACATCTATTGAAAAACAATTCAATAGACAAAAAACAATAGCTGCAAATTACACACACTTTTACAGAAAACGACGTTTTCAGTATTCTAGCGACATCTCGTTTGATAAAATTCAATAAGCAATAGCTTTAAGCGGGAAATTCAAATAAATACAGGCTCCAACCCCATTTTAGGACAATTCCAGAGGGTCTTCAACAAGAGCTTCTGGTATTGTTGACAAAAGGGGCATGGTCTAACGTCTTCAGATGAAGAATGACCTTCTAAAGGTGCAAAATTGGTAAGATGTTGATGGATGGACCGTGGCCTAGATTTGGGGAGCCGTGACCCATATATAGAACCCCGCTTACTTTACTACTAACCAGCTCGGTCCACACTACAATTAATCTTGATTTACGAGAAGATGGGCTGGAGTACCCTGCGAAATTATGTCTGCGGGATTTTGGGATGTACGGACATGATGCCAATTGCAATATTGTGTAAGATTTAAAATTTCAGCGACCCTATTGGCCACGAATGTGTTATAATTACATGACGGGAATACCAACCAAGCTACAACTACTTTGAATCGGTCCAACAGTAATATTTGGAAATAGGTAAATTAACTGAAAGTTTGATTTTGTTCATTAATTGTGTAAGTAAATGTGCACTGCATAACTCTGATCGAGGAAACGATACGTTTTTAAGAGATGTTACACGTGATTTGGCGCAAAGTAAACTGGTTTTTGAATTTTTACGGTTGTTAACACTTTTTAAGTAAATGCATGCACCTTATGGTGATTTCAATGCATCACAAAACCCGTGTAATTCAAAAATAGATGTGTTTGTGTTTATAACCTTTCGTGGAATAGATGAATAAGTAATTGATTCTAGTTCGTTAAGTAAACGAACTCATTTGGTCGAGTGAGTAAGCGATAAAGATTCGTCCCAATTTACCTTTAAACTCTATAATTGTTGCATTAATATTCGTATTATCGAATCAGTATCGTAAATGACTGTAGTAAGTCTAAAGCACATTGTTTGATGTGTTTGTTGTAATTTGATGATGTATGTGGCGGTATCCCGCCGAAGGCTCTTTTGGTTAATTCACTTCGAATTAAAAGACTGCTTTTCTTTTTGCACTTTATTTACACTAATTAAATTTGGATATAATTTGAATGATTGAAGATGAACTGTAAAGTTGAATATGAATTTGGTTTGGATTGTAATAATATAATAATGAATTTCTATCTTGGTCCAGGACTTAAATAGTCTACACCAAAATAGGACACGCCTCTAAGTAATACAGACCCCTTGGTCAACGCTACTATTGTTGCTATGCACCCTTCAGGTACCCAGANATATTAATGAATTTGTAGCTTTGGTCCAAGTCTTAAATAGTCTGCACCAAAATAGGACACGCCTCTTAGTAACAGACCCCTTGGTCAATGCTACTTTTGTTGCTATGCACCCTTCAGATACCCAGAGAAAGTCCGGCGTGACGTATTTGGGAACTCGAACTTTCCCAATATTTGGTACCTACCTGAAGGGTGTAATAAAGAGGCCCAAAGCTGTTTGTAACACAATTTGAACTAACATAGAATTACACGATGATATACAGTTATATACAAAAAAATACAAACTAAAATAACTATAAAAAAGAATATACAAATATACAAATATCGAACACATCGACACCGAACACACATCTCTCAATTTTGTTGTTATACTAGATACTTTTAATACGGCATGGTGAGGAAGGTATTGAATATATTTTGTTTTATTTAAATCGGTATCGGATACGCACTCCATATGACCTAGTTGCAAATGTTACTAGATAAATTCAGAATATTGCTTTTTTAACTGGTGATTCTTGTTCAATTTATGTTCTAACATGTAAAATCGTTTTAATGCTAATTATGCTGATGAACCTAATTGTTTACAGTTTTCTTTAAAGGTAAATTTAACTACAGATCTGCCTTCAGTATTTCGACTAAAACTTTTCCTAAAACACTGTTCACATTTATTTTCTTCAATAGTAAATTATTGGTTGGTTGAAGTTCATCAATTTTCCAAAATTTTCTTATTGTAATATCTAAGTCTAATTAAAAGTAATACTACAATTAATTGTTTTTGGCTGAAAATGGTTATGGTGATAAGGACCACCGATCCATCCACATTAGGTGTTTTGTGAAAATGGGTGTCCGGGTTGTTTAAACTGTTACACATAAAATATTCCAAAAAAGTTCTGCTCTGATTAATAGATCTGTTGGTGCTGGAGTGTTAAAATTTGGATCTTCTAATTTAATAGAAGCGGGTATGTTGAATGATGTTTGTGATAGTATAAAGTGCTGCGGTAAATGTTCGATAATTTTGGGTAAAATTAAACAAGATATTGTAGCATTGAATGGATTAAATGTAGAATTTATGTTTATGTTGACAGCTTTGTTTGAAAAAGACATTGATTGGCTAATTCCGTAAATATGAACGTGAACAATTTTTGTATTAAGGCCTAATTTCATACAAAATGATTATGTTGTAAAGTTAGATTGTAACACTACATCGAGTAAAGCGCTACATGCGTGAGGTTTTCCTTTTTTGTCACAAATGTTGACTACGTCTGTTGATAAAATAGCAGCTGTGCTTGACTTCAATAATTGCATACTATTTAACGATGCTGTATTATTTTCGACTACCTGCTCGCTTGCATTTGATACCGACAAGTTGGACTTTTGAGTTTCGTTTGAATTTAAAGTAATAATGTATTATATTTTTTATTGCATTTACGGCAATTACTAGAGAAACATTCATTTGCTAAATGGTTTCCTGGTAGACAGTTTGTGCATAATTTATGAAATTTTGATGTCTACGGACAAAACAAAAAATTTGTTGCATTGAAGTATGAAATGTTTTTCTTTGCATAATTTTTAATTTAGCATGTGTACAGTTGCATGAACTAATGTTTGATTCGCGTTTAGAATTGTACTTTGTGAGAGGATAAATACGTTTGTTATTAATTAATTGATTTGCTTGTGATTCATGACATTCAATTGATGATAAAACATGTGATCTTTGATTAATAAATGTTTCCATTTCCATCCATGTTTGGAAGTAGTTTGATTGCTCTACATTCTCATTCCCGACGGGTTTGAAAATCAAATTTCGTTGTAATTAAATGTATAATTAAAATATCGCACGAAGTTATGTCTACGTTTAAAGAGTTTAATGCCTTAAGATGCAAGTTGCTGATTCTTTTGTTACGTTTGGTAATTCAAAGAGAACATTTAAAAGGGAGAAAACTATAAGTCGGGTATTTTCGTACCGTTGTTTGAGAAGTTCCCAAGCTGCTTAACAATTTTCAGAAGAAGCGAAGAATGTTTGAATATCACATAGTTCTTTATTATCATGAATCACTGATTTAAAAGTATTATGAAAAGATAGCCAATATTCCTAGGTTCCATCAAAATTAGGCATATTTATAACTAGTAGGGGTGAGGCGGCATGAAAGGGACAAGTATTGAAAGAGACATGTAGGATAGGAACCAATCTATCTGTGTTAGAAGCTTAGGCTTTCGACTGGTGGTTGGCGCTAATCTCCATGGTCATTTGTCTATTTTGTGTAACGTTGTAATCTTATTAGTTTAGATGCTACAGTGAAATAACGCTTATTGCCTGATTCTGTATCGTTTGAAGTTGGTGTAAACTTGTTTTGCCTGCTTGTCCCCCATATATGTGTTAAATAAGTTCCGTGCGAATAAATTAAGGCGAAGTATATGTTTCTTTTTGTATCTTCTTGGAGGTATATTATTATTTTTATAATTGGAATAAGTTTTTAATGTTCTGTATATGGTCCTTCCAGTCCAGTTTTGGTGTTACTGTGAGTCCTAGAAATTTGTTTTTTTCTTTTTTCATAATTTCTTCATTGTTGTATTTAATTACTATTTCTTCTTGCTCTTTTTTAAACATCATATATTTTGTTTTTTGGGCGTTTAGTCTATGCTGTTTTCTTTCTAGGTACTCATATATGATTTCCATGTCTTCGTTTATCATCTGTTCTAGTTCTGTCTTGTTTTTCCCTTTGTATAGTAATGTCGCATCGTCTGCGAATAGTGTTATTTCGTCCTTGAGTTTTAGTTTTCCTATATCGTTGATGAATATTATAAATAGGGAGGGTGATAATATTGTTCCTTGGGGGACGCCTATTTTAATTGTATTCTGCTCGCTTACTATTCCATTAACAACTATTTGCTGTTTTCTATTTTTTAGGTATGAGGTGAACCATTCCAGCGTGTGCACTCTTATGCCTTTAGCTTCTAACGATTGTAGTAATTCGTTATGATTAACCAGGTCGAATGCTGTTTGGAGATCAAGAAATACTATGGCTGCTTTTCCTCCTTTATCTAGTTGTTCCTGTACTTCGTTTATGACTTTTGTTGCTGCTATTTTTATACTAGTGTTGGATCTAAATCAGTGCTGTTTTTGGTAGAAGAATATTTCATGTTCTAGGAATTTATTTAGTTGTTTTTAGATGTATTTTTCTATTATTTTTGCTATTGTGGAGGTGTTTGTAATTGGCCTATAGGTTGTTAGTAATTCTTTTTTCCCTCCTCCCGGGAATGTTTTTTTGTTATTAATAAGTTTTTTAGTTCCGTTAATTCTGTTCTAATTGCTAGTAATACGGCTTTTATCGTTTTGGGAGAGGTTCCATCTATGCTGCTGGAGTTCTTGTTGGGTAGCTGTTGGATGATTCTTTCAATTTCCTCTTCAGTTGTTGAACCAAGATAGACTCTTCTGTTGGCACTCTTCTCGTAGGGGTGGACCTTTTTCGCGTTGTGATTTGTTTTTGGGTGGACGTTTTCACTGATGTTTATAAAATGTTGGTTGAATATGTTGGGTATTATTGCTTCGTTTTCTACAGGTTTCCCATCGTGTTCAATTTCTTTGATTGTCTTTTGAATTTTCCTTTTGTCAGTATTTGTGAGTATTTGGTTAATTAATGTCCATGTCTTGGCTGGGTTGTTTTTTTACTTCGTTGAAGTTTCTGTTATAGTATTCAGTTTTTAGTCTTTTCCTTAACTTTGTTATTTCATTTCGGATATTTTGAGTTTTCTTTGTAAAGTTCTTCCCTTCTTTTTTGTTGAGAAGATCTTGTGTGATCCACTTTTTATTTGGGAGTTATCTTTTAAAGTTTTTTGTTACGATGGTGCTATTCTTTTTTATGCCTTCCTGAATTGTTTCTATTAGTTTATTTAATTTTTTATTAATATTCATAGATTTTTTATCTGCTTTTAGTTTTTCTTCAACAAAGCAATTTAATTGGTTGTAATTAATTTTTATATAATTATTATATTTCGCGATCTTTTCGTTCTTTGTAGTTTTCGTATTTGATTTCAACTATTATCGTATTATGGTCTGTTATGGATGTATCAATTGTGGATATCTCATATTCTATTATTTGAGTGTTGCTGATCATATGATCGATGAGTGCATTCTGTCTTGTTGTATATTTTGTGTTCAGTATATTAGACCTGATAAAGTTGTGATAATGTTCTTGTCTGTTGAGAATATTGATGTTCATGTCTCCAATTATAAGTGTATTCTTATTGTCTATTATTTTGTCCAGTTCTTGTAGTAGCCACCGAGCGGCATGGCCTAGAGGTCTAGAGATTTAGATTGTGGTATATTTCTTCTAATATTGATGTTCATGCCTCCAATTATAAGTGTATTCTTATTGTCTATTATTTTGTCCAGTTCTTGTAGTAGCCTGTCCTTTTAGGATTGATGTGTGGTCGTCATTGCTTGTTTTTATTAATTTGCTGTCTGTCTTTTTTTATGAAGATATCGACTCCACCTCATCTTTTTTTCTCTTGATACATAGAAGCAGTTGTATCCATTTAGATTGTGGTATATTTCTGCTCCTTTTGTCGTCCATGTTTCTGTTATGCATATTATATCTATTTCTACTTCTATTATTTAGTGTTTCTTCGATTTCTTCCATTTTGTTTTTTCTTGTACAATATTTTCAGTTTATTATTTTTTGGCTTTTAAATTCTTTTATTGTTGCATATTTTTGATGTTTTATTGTCATTATTTAGTTTTAAATTTTATAGTTTATATTCTTTCTTATTTGTTGTATTCGTCTATTGTATATTGTACAGTTAACGCTATGAGCTGCATGATTGCTTTCTACGTTTTCGTTATATTTGTCTTTGGATATTTGGCAGTTTATTCATCTTTCGATATTTGTTGTGCATTGGTTGTTTGCGTGATTGCCACTACAGTTCCTACAGGTCTCTTCATTTTTGCAATCTTTTGCTTTATTATTATATGGAATGCATTTGTAGCATATTAAGGGTCTTATTTCTTCGTATACGGGGCACCTATTCCAACCTAAGTTTACCTTTTTTTAAGTATTCCGTCAGTCTATCGGAAAAAAACGTGAATTACATGCTGATAAATGTGATCACTTATTGAGATATGTAGATAAACACATTATAATGTTTTCAAAAGACACGAGACGTTATCTACACCTTTCAAGCTTATTAATTTATTTAAAAAACGTTGGATGTTTTTCTCTTACCTAGAATCCTTAATCAACGATATATCACCCCTGTATGAACTAAAAATTAACTTGGTTCAATGAGTTAGGGAGCCCTCAGTTCTACATATGTGGTGATTGATTTTTCATTAATTATTGAAACTCTGCCTTTATTACATGCGTTTTCCTCGCCACGACCGACTGTTGAGGAACGCTGGAGTAGAAATAGAAGATTTCGTATTGTGATTATTATTATGAGAAATCCCTCTATAACCATGAAACACTTTGACATTTCTTAACAGGGGTTAATATCAAATATTAATGTGAAAATTTATTTTTAATTTTAATCCCACTACAAACTATCTCAAGTTAATCAGGGAAAAATTGGCGTTCTAGTTTCTCGCATATGATTTCCATGTCTTCGTTTATCATCTGTTCTAGTTCTGTTTGGTTTTTCCCTTTGTATAGTAATGTCGCATCGTCAGCGAAAAGTGTTATTTCGCCATTGAGTTTCAGTTTTCCTATATCGTTGATGAATATTATAAATAGGGAAGGTGATAATATTGTTCCTTGAGGGACGCCTATTTTAATTGTATTCTGCTCGCTTACTATTCCATTAACAACTATTTGCTGTTTTCTATTTTTTAGGTATGAGGTGAACCATTCCAGCGTGTGCACTCTTATGCCTTTAGCTTCTAACGATTGTAGTAATTCGTTATGATTAACCAGGTCGAATGCTGTTTGGAGATCAAGAAATACTATGGCTGCTTTTCCTCCTTTATCTAGTTGTTCCTGTACTTCGTTTATGACTTTTGTTGCTGCTATTTTTATACTAGTGTTGGATCTAAATCAGTGCTGTTTTTGGTAGAAGAATATTTCATGTTCTAGGAATTTATTTAGTTGTTTTTAGATGTATTTTTCTATTATTTTTGCTATTGTGGAGGTGTTTGTAATTGGCCTATAGGTTGTTAGTAATTCTTTTTTCCCTCCTCCCGGGAATGTTTTTTTGTTATTAATAAGTTTTTTAGTTCCGTTAATTCTGTTCTAATTGCTAGTAATACGGCTTTTATCGTTTTGGGAGAGGTTCCATCTATGCTGCTGGAGTTCTTGTTGGGTAGCTGTTGGATGATTCTTTCAATTTCCTCTTCAGTTGTTGAACCAAGATAGANTGGTTAGGCCGGAAACTTATCAATCCACCCTCGTACATCCTAAAAGGGACACCTACCACGAAATCCCAGTAGCTGCTCGTCAGTGGTCAGATATGGTCCAAGTGATTAATTAATTATAAATTGATGTATAAATATATCCCAGACTTTTCTAACAGGTATTAATGGGTCTGTTGTTCTGAGCGTTGGCCGTAATGATTTGTCATCCATACGCAGACATCTGATCAGAAAGTCGAATCTGTCACGACTCATAAGTGCTACATAGCGCGTTCCTGAAAAAGAGCTATCAAAAAGCTCTTCCGTTGAGAGGTGGTTATCTTTCATAGCACCTGATAATGTCAAGACTCCAATAAGCGCACGGACTTTTGTTTCTCTAAAAGTAGCAGAAAATTTTACCTGTTTTCCAGCTTCTCTGTTTTTGCCTTTTTTATTCTGGCGCTTTAGAGAACAAACTAAAACATAACAAGGGGTCGTAGAGACTTTTGCATATTCGCGTTGGTCCTCTAGCTGATCGAACAATGTTTAATGCTGAGATTCTACCGTGACGTTGACCCTTGTTTGTAGCTCAACAATGCTTATTCTTACCTCTGACTGTCCGCTGAGAAGGAATAATTATACGCCTACCTGAAGACGAAGCTGGTTTGATAGCAGATTCCGAATGATCTTCAGCAGAGCAGCCGAGGATATCCCCAGCTTCGTCGATCAATTCGTCTTCAGTATCACTCTGCACATCGTCTTCTAAGAGGTTGTCTTCGTAGTCGCTTTCACATTCTGATACCGATTCTTCTTCACTTTGATTCAAAAATTTCTCAATTTCAGTATTATTCGACACCCTTCGGTTTGCCATTGTGATATATCAATTATTATGTTGTAAAAATGATTAATACCTGAAAACAATAAATAAATGTAAATAACAATAAACAATTACCTACTTTCAATAATTTGTAAAAGTTGCATAAAAGATAATCATACGTCTCGCGGACGTACGGCATAGCTATAAGTACTTATTGAGCGTACTTACCGTGGCGCCACTGACGCTCTGTGCAAGCTCCGGCCGCCGACTGAGTTGACTAAAGCGGCTAGCACGTTGAGATTAATAATAAAAAAAAAAACAAAAGTTTGTTTCGCCATACGTCTCGCGGACGTAGATTATCTTTCTAAGGTTAACAAGTGATTTTTAAACGTTTGCCAGTCTCGAAAATTCCTATTCCCAATTAATTGCTTAGCACTATCTGTCAGTTTGGTTTCGATGATATAGAAAAGTGTCTGTTTATGATAGTAGTGAACTAATCTGATAGCCTTATCGCAGTTATCTAAAAATTCATACAATTTATTTTTACTAGCGTCAAATTTAATCAACATTTTTTCTGCAAGTTCTAATGTTATACATGTATTTAACGTACTAGAAGTGGGTGGAGCCATGATAAAATTTCAAATTTATTCCTATCAATAATAATTAGCCTAACACTGCACTATAACATTTAACACTGTAAAATTAAATTGTACTTACAAAAGAACCAGAAGAATCATAGTAGATTACTGAAGTGGCAGGAGAAGTTCCAATGTCGAAGTTGATTTTGAAGGTAGAATCCGATGCGGAAGCTGATTTTGAAGGTGGGTTTGGATATGGATGTTGATTTCGAAGGTGGAATCCGATGTAGAAGTTGATTTTGAAGAAGACTTACTGGACTCGATTCCAAGCGTCGATGAAATGTGCAGAGTTTACTCCTTACAGCGGATACAGAAAAAAATATTCTATCGTTTCTCCCCTGGGCAGATCTTCTAGCACATCCCATTCCAGATTCATAGAAAATAAAAGACTTCAAACGTCCTTAAAGTATTTATTGAACTTAACTTAAACAGATTTAGGCCTGGCAGAAATGCCCAGAAGCTCTTCATTATTGAATTGAGCAATTAGTTGAAGCAGCCGGAAAAGTTGATGAATCAGATAAAATTACTCAACTATTAATAACTCTTCCCAAATCAAACCATGTAGTGGCTACGGCAATTGAAACAATGATGAAAAATGAATCAAGTTTAGCTTTTGTAAAATTAATACCATTAAAACATGAAGAGAAATTGGCAACAGATATTAGTGATACTAGTACAAAAGTATTACATGCGGAGAAAATAAATGAGAATAATAGAGATAAATTTCATTTTAAATTCTCAATGCCTGCAAAATATTATTCCAACAATTACAATTACAATAATTGCAGAAATCTGTGTTTAAATAAATTTAAATTTTGTTGAAACTGTCTGCGACGCGCTGATGAGATCCAACGTGTTCGAAATTGCGATCCGCGTCTGACAGTTTCGACAGAATACTGACCACTTCGAATTTCATTATTCAATTGTGGTAACGTGCCTATTACGTAGTGATGAGCTACGTCTGGATTCATATTGATTCTGTAAAATGAAGTATTGTACTACAGATGGCGTTTACCGCGCCGTTTGTAGGATTTCATTCAATAGATTTACTATCTTCTTTTTACTGCCTTTAAGTGGACATTATGATAGTAAATTTAGAAGTCCCGAAAATGAAATTAAAAACGAAATATCTTTTTCTAATTATAACGATTTTATTACCGAAAGGTGCTCCAGCATCCTGCGTTAACTGCGTTAATTATTTAAAGTATTTATCGGTGTGACAGCTAACACATCACAAAATAATGGACACAAAGTGACAGGTGAAAAAAAGGGCATTGTGCCATCCGTTAAAAAAATACTTAAAATTACAGAGGGTGTTGGGTAGGGTTCCAGGGTTAATATAATTTTTGTTTATCTATTCTGCAATTCGAAAGGCAAAGGTTTTTTGAATATATCGACAATTTGATTCTATCCAGCTCATAGTAGCCAAGTTCCTCTTTACCCATTCCTTTATATAATCTTCACGTATTTCAGTCGTATACCTTAATTTACTGCCTCCTTCCGTCTTGGCACTTGCTTCGGCGGGCTTATTATCACACCATAGTTTCATTAGAATGTAGGAAGTATTTAACATCATCTTCAGAAGCTACACTCTTGGCGATATACTCCGCTTGGTATGAGTTTTCCATGCTATTGAATTTCCATAGAGAACAAATCCACACGTCGTCAGAGATCCCTTGCAATCTGCGAAGATGGCATCCGAAAAAGCCTGTAAATCTTCTCGTTCTCATACGAAGTTGAGTCCCTGAATTATCGTTATATTTAGAGGACCTATACGCAGGCCATGAAACGGGGAAAGTCCCAGACGATTATAAACAGAACGTAGTAGTAACATTACCTAAGAAGAGGGGCGCGGATAAGTGCGAGACATTTCGAACAATTAGCATAACTTCCCATGCGTCAAAAATCTTAACTAGAATTGTACAGAGAAGGATGGAAAAAAGGGCGGAAGAACTATTAGGGGAAGATCAATTTGGCTTTCGAAGAAATAGAGGAACGCGGGAGGCCATTCTAGCTTTACGGGTAACAATAGAGAAAACGATAGAAAAAGGAAAGAGTGCGTACATAGGATTTGTAGATTTAGAGAAATCTTTTGACAATGTTAAATCGGACAAGATGTTAAATATACTTAAAAATGTAGGAATAAGTTACAATGATAGAAGAGTGATACTTAGTTTGTATAAAGAGCAACAGGCAGTTATAGAGCTAGGGATGCAACGTAGAGAAGTAAATATTAGGAAGGGAGTCAGACAGGGATGCACACTGTCACCGTTACTTTTTAATCTCTACATCGAAGACGCCATCAACATCATTAAAGACAGTACAACTGTAGGGATAGATGTGCAAGGGCAAAATATTAGTATGCTTAGATTTGCAGATGATATAGCAGTATTAACATCTAGCAAGGAGGGCTTAGAGATAGCTTTAAATAAAATGGAAGCGGCACTGACAGATCAGTACTGTATGAAAATAAATAAAAGTAAAATACTGGTATGCAAGGGAAGAAAAAGTAGGGGAAGAGCGAATATAAAGATAGGAGACGAAAAATTAAAAGAAGTGGCTGATTTTAGATACCTAGGAAGTCAAATAAGTCAGGATGGAAGGAGTAGTAGGGATATAAAGCAAAGGATAGCGCAGGGTCTTGTCGCCTTTAACAAAAAGAAGTCATTTCTATGCTCGCGAACGGTTAATTTAGAAATTCGAGAAAGGTTGTTAAAGGTGTATGTTTGGAGCACGGCGTTGTACGGGTGCGAAACATGGACAGTGGGTGCTGCAGAAAATAAAAGGTTAGAAGCGTTGGAAATGTGGTGTTATAGGCGGATGATGAGGATATATATATATCGTGGGTAGGAAAGGTTAGAAATGAAGAGGTATTGGAAAGAATAGGAGAACAGAGGACTCTATGGAAGTCAATAAAAATGGGCGAGATAGGTTGGTAGGACACCTTCTCAGGCATGAAGGTCTAGTCAGAGACATATTAGTGGCAGAAACTGGAGTTAGGAGGGGTAGAGGTAGACCTAGATTAGATTACTCTTCGCAAATAGTTAAGGATGTGGGCTGTTCTAGTTTTAGGGAAATGCGAAGTTTAGCTCAGGATAGGAAAAAGTTGAGGTATGTGTCCAACCAGTCTTAGAACTGACGACCTTATGATGATGCATTATTTGGACGACTTCAAATAAGACAGTCACCTTTTTCTGTACTGGCTTCAGGTTGATTTGGGGAATGCACTTCCCCCGGTGAGTTACTATTTTTTCTCTTTTCGTTATGCAAAACAATAACTTCGGTATTTGTTTCATGATTTTGGGATGTGTCTGCCTGCTAAAAGCCGTTTTAGACTGCTATGCGATGACCCGCATTCTGTCCATCATCAATAAATAATTAATTGCTTATAATTTTTATCTATGAATTCTTTACAAAGAAGTCAAACTAATAATATGATGCTAGCTAGTAAATCATATTTTAGATAATTTTATCTGTTTTTTTTGGGTTATTGGTTTCACTTAACTATGCCTTGCACGAATAGGTACAATTTATTTTATGGAAATAATTCAGTTTTGTTCCAACCGCTTTACACTGCAAATGCTAAGTGTATTACATCGTCACACATTTACGTGTTTTTTCGATGTAGTCATTTTAAACACACTTCAAGGTGTGACATTTTAAAACACGCTAAAGTGTGATTATGTAACACGCAGTAAACGGGTTTTTTTAACACGTGTTTGGTATAAAATGGGAAATTCGGAAGCGTGTACAGATACGTATAACACGTGTTGAGGAAACACGTTTTATAAAAAGTGGAAAATTAATTTAAATAAATATTACTGATGTAAAAATAGAATGTCTTTATTCATTTTCTAAAGGATTATCTACTTAATAATAATCTTTTCTAGTGATGGATTTTTTATTTCCATCATTACATCTTTATCTGCCACTACATAAGCCTTTAGTATATCGTTTTCCTTCAGGTATATTACTGCTCTAGGAGCTTCACGTTCCGTAGTTGTCAAAAATGACGTTGATGACATCGCCTAAATCAAATGTACCAAAACATATTAATAAATCATGTTTAATTTGAAATAAGTAAAATATCTACATATATATTCATGTACCTCTTGCACAACGAATAATGGAGTTATTTTCTTGTTACCAGCAACTTTTTTCGGAGTTAATTTCTCACATAATCGAGTCATTATTTTTGAACGTTCATCAGTTGCTTCTATTGAAAAATGTTTTAATAATTTATTCACCATTATTTTCATTTGATTAATAACTGTACTTTCTGCCAAATTTTTCAAATACAGAAGTTCGAAAAATATCTATTAATCAGGAAAACGTAATAGGTTTTAATAAAATTAACGACATAAACTCTAATTATTTCAGGAAAATGTTACAGGCCTCACGCTGGAAGCTGGCGGAAATTTTAAAATGGCGTGGATGCGCGGTGACAAAAGTAGGCAGTTTTAGGTATAACGATTGCACCCCTCTTTATTCAGTATTCTTATCGGGGGCGTAGATTAAATATTTAAAAGCAGGGATTAGTGAGCAAGTAATATAAATACAAACAGAAGAATTAATTGTTCATGTTGGTAACAGTGATAGCGATTCCCATGATGACAGTGAATGTGAAAACTAACCATAAAATAAAAGCATTAAGTTTATTTTTTCTTTTTGGTAAGTTATGTAAGTTATATTATTTCCTAGTACGCTACTGTCCTATCTGTATTAATACCGTAGTTTACGCCTATTGAAAGCTTATTTGTGTATCGGTTTCGCGAAACTTACCCAAATAAGTCATAAATGGGCATGTACCTACGCGACCTCTCGCCAGCTTCCTTCGTCCGACCTGTAAATCTCTATTGCTTACCATTTTGTAGTGCTTCACTGCTGGATATTTTTGAATGATATCTATGATCCTATCTGCCTCATTTTCAATCCACTTTCGTTGTTCAAAGTAATTTTTAATAAACTTTTAACGTGGAGTATATTAACATCCTCATCACAATCTTTTTCCAGTTCTTTCTAAGCAGTTGGAATATACATCTGTATATTTCTACACATACAATAATACTTAGTAAGATTAAACATTTATTTAACTATTTAAAAAAATCTCACTAAAGTATAGCAGCTAAAAATGATTATAATTACTATACATACGAAAGAGATGGGACAGCTATAGCTAGTTCTGATGGTAATTTGGGTTTAGAGTTTCCTGCTTGATCTCGTTTAGTGCCTTTCTTATTTTCTGTTGTCTTTAAATTTCTTCGATGATTTCGAATCCATGAACTTAATTGATTTCGAACTAAACCCTTTTTATTCAAAAATTATTCAAATAATATTATAGAAATAGACAAATATGATACTCGATTAATCATTAAATTAATAAAATACATTGTTCACCTCACTTACATTTACAGATTTACAGACCAGCAGATAATTGTGGATATTCAGAAACTAAATCGGAAGCTAAATTACCATACTGATCTCTTGGTGGTGTCCCACCAGTTCCATTGTACAAATATGCACCCCAAAATGCAATAAATTTATGTTGATTTTCAACAGTTAGTCCTTTTTTTTAGATCCACAGTTAAAGGTGGCAGTAATCTTGATGGCCTTGGAGTTCTCTGTTGTTGCACATTTCTTTGTTGTAATGACGAATTGGCAGTTTCTGAAGAATTGCCAGTTGTACGTAATTATAAAAACGTACGAATTACTCTAGGTTACAGATATCAAGCTCGTTTGTGTTCAAGGCTCAGTTCTTATCCTGGTGCTCCTGAAAAAAAGTTGTTATATCCAGATAATACAATTTTTTCTGCAACAACTATTTTATTGAATCATCATCCAGATGCAAGATATTCTTGTGAGTTTAATGATGAAGATGAATGAACGTCATGTGGAATGGTATTATCTCCAAAAATTGTAATTTTTGGTACATCCTACCAACCAAAAAGCATAATACTATTGGCATGTAATGAAGATGATATGTCAATGTTCGGGGAAATTGAAAATATATATACTTATAACTTTTGATTTCATTATATACAACTGAAANTTTTTTAAATCTACGGTTAAAGGTGGCAGTAATCTTGATGGCCTCGGAGTTCTCTGTTGTTCCACATTTCTCCATTGTAATGACGAATTGGCAGTTTCTGAAGAATTGCCAGTTGTACGTAATTATAAAAATGTACCAATTACTCTAGGTTACAGATATCAAGCTTGTTTGTGTTCAAGACTCAGTTCTTATCCTGGTGCTCCTGAAAAAAGTTTTTATATCCAGATGATACAATTTTTCCTGGAACAACTATTCCATTGAATCATCATCCAGATGCAAGATATTCTTGTGAGTTTAATGATGAAGCTGAACGAACGTCATGTGAAATGATATTATCTCCAAAGATTGTAATTTTTGGTACATCCTACCAACCGAAAAGCATAATACTACTGGATTTTTTTCGATTACATGGGCATTAAATATGTACCATTACTGAATCATCAGCGAATAGAGTTATACTAATGATACGAAGCGAATACCCCCAGGTTTGATCCATAATCGATCAACTCGGACATAACGCGACCTATTTAGTTTTTAAACTTTGTTATTTATATGTATTTTTAATTAGATTAATTACATGGGCATTAAATATGTACCATTACTGAATCATCAATAAATAATCGAATAAAGTTATACTAATGATACGAAGCGAATACCCCCAGGTTTGATCCATAATCGATCAACTCGGAGATTACGCGACCTATTTAGTTTTTAAACTTTGTTATTTATATGTATTTTTAATGTACAAGTTGAATTATATCGTTCTAAAGCTATCTTACTTGTATGAATATTTTACAATTACCTCTCCTATAAAATAACTATTATAATATATACATATAAGATTTATTGTGTATTGCAATTAGATTTTTCAAGTTTAACATGTGTTATTTTATGAAATTTATAATCATCTAACACGTATAGAATACTTTGAAGTGTGTTAAATACAATTACACGTA
Source organism: Agrilus planipennis (assembly GCF_000699045.2). Taxonomy (NCBI): domain Eukaryota; kingdom Metazoa; phylum Arthropoda; class Insecta; order Coleoptera; family Buprestidae; genus Agrilus; species Agrilus planipennis. Next base: position 20,811 of record NW_020440855.1, read on the forward strand.
TCGCTGTAGCACATTTACTTGAAATCTGAATCATATATATGATACACATATATGTGAATAACGAGTGAATGTCCGTTTCGTTTGAGCACTTTTTATGGACCATCGTATGAGAAATGCAGTGGGATCTTTGAACCATCCCGTTGAATCAGGACATACTCGACTGATTATAGATCTTGGTGGATGAACGTATTCTTTTATCTGGTCCAAACATTTGCTGAGAGGTGGTATGCCGTTGTTTGGATATGTTTTGAGTTTGTTAAATGCCACAGCTCCTTGAAAAGTTGGGACTCAAACTGTCAACCTTGGTCCGTAGTGATCCTTAAGGGTGCCCCAAAACGACAGATCCATCCTTCGTAGAATTTTTGTGCTACTGTTATGGCTTCTTAATCTGTCATGGGAAAAGCTTCGGGCCAACGTCTATCTACGCGCGTGAGGCAACAACGGTATCCTTCCGAATGTAGCATCACAACTGTGTTAATGTGGACGTGGCCGAATTTTTCTGACGGCAATTCGTATTTGCCCAATGGTGGAGAAACGCTGCTTTTTGACAAGGAAGACATTCGTGTGCCCATTTGACACAGTCTTCGTTAGCAGATGGCCAAATAAATAACTGAGTCACAAGTTTAATCGAAACACGAACGCCAGTATGTGTTGGGGAACGTAACTGTATTTAGCTCCAGCGTTAGAGAGTTTGGAGGAAAAAATGTAAGGGGCTCTCAAGTTCCATTGTGGAATTGATGTAACGCAGCGTCCAAGTGATGATCGGAAGCGCTACAAACAATTGCTAAAGTAGCATCTGGTTGTGAATGGTGCAGTAGTAGCGCCAGTTGCTTCTTGCTTAAATTGAATGCCTCGTCGGCTGTGGGATTCCACTAAAGTGGGGCATTTCCCTTTAGTTTCCACAGTCGAAGTTTATTCAAAGCAGAATGAGTGCGGGCAGCATTGGGCAGAAACTTTCTGTAGAAGTTGAGCATACCCGGAAATCTTTTGCGGTACTTGGTTTGGGGAAGTTGATGATTGCTGTCACTCTGTCGGGTAAAGGGCGTATTCCATTTGCCGAGACAAGATAACCTATAAATGAGACTTCTTCTTTACCAAATCTGCATTTCGTTTGCTTAAGTAATATGTTGTAGGAATGCAGACGAGTAAATAAAGTGTGTAAATGCTGCTTGTGTTGTTTAGCATTTTTCGTTGCGACCAGTATATCGATGTAAGTCAAGCCCGTATAATACTTCGTCGATAAAGCGTTGGAATGTTTCGCTTGCGTTGCGTAATCCAAAATTCATGTACGGAAATTCGAACAAACCAAACGGTGTTGTAATTACTGTTTTCGGAATATTTTCCTCTGCAACTGGAATCTGGTTATAGGCTGGAACTAGATCGATAGTAGAGAAAATTGTACTGTTTGCCAATGCGAGTGTGTAATCTTCAATGTTGCGTACAGGATATCTCTCCGGGATTGTACTTGCGTTGGGAGCCCGGTAATCTTTGGGTTTATTCTTCAATTTATCCGCTATGTGTTATCTCATGTTGCTCAGATCTATCTGGAGGGTATATTCCATGTTAGTGAAGGTTGGAATGACCTTCAAAGTGGAATTGGTCGTGAGATTAGCTGGAGCTGTGGTTTGCGTTAGGATTGCTTCCATGATTCAATCAGTTGCCTCTGTTGTTTCATCTGGACCCTTGTCCCGCATAATTGCGATGATTCGGTTCAGACCGGGTAGATGGCACAGAAATTGTGTGTGTTTTATATCCCAAACTTTTACATTTGCCTTTAAATTTTATTTTAAGAACTGTTGGCGAAGCCTTTTCAGCTATTGCATTTTTATAGGGCGATTCAGTCAAAATTGCGGCTTTTCCTCTACACATTGACAGCCGAATGATTTTTTTAAATGAGGAATCGGCAAGATATTTTTCGGTGATACAAGACATAGAATCGGAAAACGTTTGTCCTTGTGTAGATGTTTCTACTTGCGGAGACGGAGTTCTTTCTCGAGGCAATGGAACCTGAGAGATTTCATTTGTGGTTATTACAAATCATACTTCTGTAGTCTGTGATGGTGCAAAATCCACATCTGTGTTAATATTGAGGTTCAGGGAGGCAAATTCCAGTTTTGGTAAAAGCAGACACTGCATTTTGTATAGTAGTGGCATGATTATTTTTGATTTTGAAGCCATAATTGGCGAGTAAAATGTGCGCATAGGCCCCATAAAGCCAACATCGAGTGCACGAGCTAACTTATTAGTTTCTAGGTTCTAAGTGTGAGTGGAGTGACCATTTATGACAAGAAGCTCAGGATCTTCTTTGCTTGGTTTTACATATCCGATAAATTGACGCAACCATTCGGTGAAAATATGTTGTTGCATCCAACCACTTTGGTGGCATACAGCCATTGTGCCTGGTGGTGTACCATCCAAAAGCTCATTCTTCATTCGTGCCCGAGGAAAAGTCATAAGAAGCTAAACATTATGTCCAGCTGCAGAAAAGAAAAGCACTGCCGTTAACATTTGTCTCCGTTCAGCCGAAGCTACTGTACCAACTTGTTTTCTACATAATTCTTGAAATAAAAGCACTTGGTTTTGTTTCACTATATTTTTTCTTTATTTAATCCTCTAACATATGTTTCGGCTGTTATGCCATTATCAAAGAGTTATATTGTAAACTAACTTAAATGAGTAAATTTCTTCTTTTAAATGGAACGAACTACCTAGATATTATTCATATTATTATTCTGAATCTCTTCTACCTGTAACAGCTTTTAATAATGGGGAAACCCCAAAATCTATTTGGTCATTCAATAAAGTTTTCTTGTAGTTGTTTGCTCTTGTGATTTCTAGTGTTTCTAATAAATCCAGTCTTTTTCCTTTACTTTGTGTATGTAGCAATTTGAAATTATTTATATCTATTGTATTATTGTTTTGTATGAAATGGTTCACTAAATTTATATTTTTTGAGTGTTGTGCTATTGTTTTTTGATATTCAACCAAACGTGTTTTTATTGAACACTTTTCTCAATGTTTTCCCGTCGTTCCTTATTGTTTACTAATACTTCTTTTTAATGTTGGTCTTTTATGTCGACACCATCACAAACCTCACCCCTTGTGATTAGTTCTCCCTGGTTAAGTTTTAGCGATTCACTTGTGAGATTCAGCACTGGAATTACCGATTCTCCGTTTTCATTCACTTTGATTGTAGATCTTGGTACAAAATGTCCTTTTTCGCGTATCCCGCCTTCAACACACAATGTCTCGTTTTTGGCTATTAAACATACGGTCACATGACCCACAAAATTTCTGGGGATGACTACGGATTTATCCGTTGCAATTCTAAATTTGTTGTGGTTGCCTTAAAACTTGGTTATTTCTGCATTCCTGGCGCTGACATACAATTTATCGCAGGTACTCACTATGCGAACAAGAGGTTGCTCCGTAAAAGGGTGTCTAACTAGGACAGGAATTTGCTGACTTTGCTCGGGTACGGCATGAGCATTAACCTTAGCCGCCACTCCGTCGACCTCCAGCGTCACGGTCACCATTCCCACAGGTTTGACTGTGCCTTGACCATACCCAATAAGTGGTTCAAGGTCAGTCTCAAAATACGCGAGACCCATTTCGCTTAAAACATCGGGTCGTATTGCCACACAGCTGCTTCCTAGATCTACATAGCATTTCGTTGGTTTTCCATTCAAACAAGCATCCTTGAAGTATTTATCGTGTGTGTTACTCCCAACATGAAGTACCGATGAACTTGATCCAACTCTTGTGGAACTGCTCACAGTATTTTGATTATTCGTCACTTTACTACAGTCCCGCGCGTAATGTCCTTTAGTACCGCACTTAAAACAAGTTATATTTTTCGACTTATCATTTACACCGTCACGACATTTATTGGCAGTGTGTCCTTCTTGTTTGCACTTAAAACATTTAATCGAAGTTTTAGTAACGGTTGCATTATGGGGTTTTCCAAACGATTTTTCTCTTTGGTTAGTTATGTAATTGTCTGCGGATTTAATGTCTAAAAGTAATTCACTGGGTTTATTATAACGCCTTAATGGTCCCAAATAGTCACGAAACTTTAAGTTGTCGAGACTATCGACGATAGACTCGACAGTTTCC
>NW_020440855.1:28657-36507 GCF_000699045.2 Agrilus planipennis
CACGTTTACTGCGTCAAAAACAATTACAAATCTCAGTTTCTGGAGAAAGGGGTGTGGCTAAGCGTTACGTCACTATACGCGTAGACCCGATGACTATAGCTAATACTCGGACGTTAGACAGCTATAGGTACCCTGTTTTCAAATTATCATTGTGTTATATAAGTACATACTGTTTGATTTAATATGAGTGCAAAAAAAGTATTCATATAAATATTGTGTAGTTCCGGAATGCACAAATACAAGCGTAAATACTCCAGAAAAACTATTTATTTGTTTGCCATCCGACCAAAACCTTAGAAAAGCATGACAACATGTAATGCGGAGATCTGGTTTTGTATCCGACAAAGGCACGAAATTTTGTTGTGAAGATCAGTTTAAAGTATGTTTATTAAACAATATAAATCAACAATCTTGTTATAATATTTTTTTTAATAAATATAGGTTGAAGAGGACATAGAAAATTATCTTTATATAAAAACCATGAAATGTGGAAGAATAAAGCTTAAAGAAGGTGTCATTCCTAGTATTTTTGATTGTCAAAAGAAGCAGTCCGCGTTACATACTTTTAAAACTAGATCTTTAATACAGAAAAAAGATCAAAGAGACATTATAAAACAACTGTTGCATGAAAATCTGGCAAATGAGGAAGTTTATTTGGAGGCTAATAAAGAGGAAGAGAGTAATATTCAAAATCCTACTTCAATCGATCGTCATATCCAAGTTAATTTGAAACCACCAAGAAGATCCAAAGCTATTCAATGTATAAGGAAAGACTTGGTTCAAATAACGTGTAAAAACGCAGATCAGAAGATACTACTAATGAAGGCAATAAAAGTAAACGAAAATGTGAAACTCTGCCTCTCTTTGAATCTCAAAAAGGTTCCTCAATAGATTTAATGGCATCCACGAGTGGTGATACAACATCTGACACATCTGCGTTCTCAGGTATTGATATGTCCGAGGGTTTTGTACAATTTTGGAATTCGAAAGAATACCTTAAAAAAAGAAGTATATATTTGATTGAGAAAAACCCAAAACTGTATCTAGGAATTCCTAGCAATTCTTTGTTTATAGTATAATTGTTGTCTCAAAAGTACAAAATTGCGAAGCTTGATATTTTTGTAACGTTGAAGAAAATTAAACTTGATACATCTTACAGGATATTAGCTGATGACTTCTGTTTGTCAGTTACGAAAGTATGTTCAATAGTGCAAAATGGTTTTCCTTTACTAGCTAAATTCCTCAAGCCCTTCGTTCAGAGGATTTTTTTACTTGAAGAAAATTAAATTTGATACATCTTACAGGATATTAGCTGATGACTTCTGTTTGTCAGTCACGGAAGTATGTTCAATAGAACAAAATGGTCTTCCTTTACTAGCTAAATTCCGCACGCCCTTCGTTCAGTGGAAAAGTTTATTTGATGTGCAACAACTTCCGATTTCATTTAGACATAGGTACAAAAAGGTACAATGCATAATAGATTGTTTCAAAATATTAATTCAAATACCAAGTAATCTAATTAACGAATCGTTTTCTTGATCTCAATACAAAGGCTGCAATACTATAAAGTTTTTGATAGGTTGCACTCCGAATGGTTTGATTTCCTTTATCTCAAACGGACATTGCGGAAGAATCACTGAGAAAATGATTGCAGAAGAGTCGAATATCTTAAGTCTAGTTGAAGATGGAGCACAAATTACAGCAGATAGAGGTTTCAAACACCTTGAAGAGAAATTGGCAACCAAAAATGCACAATTAGTGATGCCACCATCTGTTTCATTTGTAAAAATAAGTTCGAAAGTAGACGTAAAAGAGGCAAAGCAAATAGCAAGCTTACGAGTACACATTGAACGTGTAATATAAAGAATCAGGAAATGTTGTGTACTTCAACCACATGCCCGAATTCTTTTACGGTTAATCAAGTACTTCGATCTAATACTATAAATTGTTTGTGGATTTATTAATATTCAAGGTTTTATAATTAAATAAGAGGCAGCTGTATTTTTTAAGGGCTTTAACATTAAGTATATAACTTTATAATAAATAGCATTATCAAAATTTATTTGTGTTATTTGTTATTTCTTTCTATTATTATGAACATACATCTTTAACAACCTTTTTCGAATTTCTAAATTAACTGTTCGCGAGAAGAAGTGACTTCTTTTTATTAAAGGCGACACGACCCTGCGCTATCCTCTGCTTTATATCCCTACACTCCATCCTTCCTGACTTATCTGACTTCCTCCATATCTAAAATCAGCCACTTCTTCTAATTTTTCGTCTGCTATCATTATATTCGCTCTTTCCCTACTTTTTCTTCCCTAGCATACAAGTATTATAGTTTTACTTTTATTTATTTTCATACAGTACTGATCTGTCAGTACCGCTTCCATTTTATTTAAAGCTATCTCTAAGTCCTCCTTGCTAGATGCTAATACTGCTATATCATCTGCAAATCTAAGCATACTAATCTTTTTCCCCTGTATATCTATCCCTATGGTTGTACTGTCTTTAATGAACTTGATCGCGTCTTCGATGTTTAGATTATAAAGTAGCGGTAACAGTGTGTATCCCTGTCNATTACAGGTTTGTCAGAGCAATGAAAAGAAGTGAAAATTCAAGTGGTTCCGTAGTTGAACAAGCTACGCTTAACAATCGAAGTAATGATGTGCTAAACGATCACATGCAACAAGAAAGTGAAGATATTGTAATGTTCGTGGGTTTAACAAAATTAACTTTAAGACTGAGAACGACAAAACTATTTATTTACAATAATTATTAAAGAACATAAAAACACTATTAAATTATTACTACGTAGGTTATGAATTATTCCATCTATTTACACTACTGTTGATATATCACTATTCACTGTTCTATTTATTTCACTTCTATCACTGTCAATTTATTTCTTGATTCACTTCTGCAACGGTCAATTTCTTTCTACTCTTCTCTCGGCGATCGTCTCCTCCTTTAAATACTCTTTTGCTTCCTTTCGGGAACCTTCTCGAACCGTCTGGAAAAGTTTCCTTTTCTTTGAACTGTTTACCTGCTTTCGCAGAACGCAAGTACGGCACACACGTTTACAAATACGGCGCACATGAAGAAAGGCGCCAGCGGCTAGTCGGCGAATCGATAAGCCGTGTACACGTATGCCCAATCGCACACAAACACGCTCATGCCAGCTACACTGCCCTCTTCTTAAGGATGTTTCGTCCCGGAAAATTTTCACTTTCCATTTCGCAGGATCATGCCGGAATCTACAATTCTCGCCTTCACGACATCCGCTCCGGAAACAGAAGTAACAGTCCACGGTCTTCTCATGATTGGTCCGATTCGGGTTATTAATGCACACCAAAATGTCTATTCCAGTACGGCGGAACAGGACTTCGATCATGTTCCGTACGATCCTCCAATCTAGGTTGTCCAGTCCACAACCAAGCTTCGGAATTGCCAGCTTCTGTACGTTTTTCTCCAGAAGATGTCCGCGGAGTTCCATTACTGCGTCCCAAAGGTTTCTATAAGTTAGGTTATCAGAGCATCTTCCTTTCGTTACTAGGTAATATATATTGCGTCGTCCGTAAGGCAAGCACAACAGTCTTTTTCCCTTCTGTATTTGATCTTCAAGATGTTCCAAACCGCCAAAACTGCGTTTGAACTTGGACGCGATACCACGGCTCTTTCTGAGATCCTTTGAAACGCAATGGGCCAGAGAATATTCCTTGGATATAGCAAAGAGGTCTCGTCGGATTTCTTGCGTCACTCCAAATCTCTTGTTAACATGGAGGCCTTCCTTTATGAACTCTTCGAATGTTGTCTCGGAAGGAATAGTTCTTAATAATCTGGCCCGCGCCTCCTCTTCATTTGCTCGGGCGAATGGAGCCAAGCCATTAAAATGGACCCATTTGGAGTTTTCTTAATTCGGTAGATCACGTCGTTAATCCTCTTCACTATCTCATAGGGTCTTTCCCAGTTCCGTTGGAACTTAGGGGATAGTCCACGGCGACGACGAGGATTATACCACCAAACAAGATCTCCAATTTGGTAACCACCTGCTGTAGCCTTGATATCGTAGTTTTCTTTAATCCTGTCACTAGCAATCTGCATATGCAGACGAACCGACTCGTGGATATCGTTAAGCTTTCTTCGGAGGTCGGTAACATAATCTTCTCCAGCCATGTTATCTCCTGGTTTACAGCCGAATTTGAGGTCACAAGGTAGTCGTAACTCCTTTCCAAAGAGGACACTGGCAGGTGTATATAGTCCATAACGACCACGATGTACTCGTTACCTTTCTCGGACTCTGGGAATGGACCCGCCACATCGATTGCGATTCGTTCGAAGGGGCCACCGACATTGTATTGACGCATTGGCGCTCTTGACCTTTTCTATGGTCCATTACTCGCGGCACAGGTGGTACACTTCTTACTCCAATTCTTGACATCTTCCTTACAGTTCACCCAATAAAATCGCTCTCGAACTTTCCTAAGCGTCTTATTCACTCCAAAATTGCCACCAGATGATCCATCATAAAAATACTGCAACACCTCTCTGACCTTATTTAGAGAAATAACCAGTTGCTTTCTATCTTCCTCTCTACCTGGACTTTCAACAACACGCTTCAGGATGCCATCCTACAAATTCAATGAGTCCCACTGAGCCCATAACGAAATTTGCTGCCACGTTGGTCGTTTTCCACCTCTTTTCCATTCCATCACCTTCTTCAAGCCCGGGTCGTTTTCTTGGTCATGTTTTATTTTTTTAGGTAACCACTCGTCATCGATTACCGTGACGCGTCGAATTGTTTCTTCATTATTTTCCATTCGATCAACTGCTTGCAGTGTGTTTGACGTCGAATACTTGGGGAAGGAGTACTTTTCCTGCACTGCCTCGTCGTATGACCTAGTTCGCCATAACTCCAACAGCTTAGCTTTCGAGTTTCTTTATCGAACTTGGAGATGATTCACACAGTAGCCGAACCCTTCCCTGTTTGCTATAGGCCCGTTTAACAATTTCATGCTCCAGTGCACGAGCCAATGCATCAGATAGCGTCTTAGGTCGGTTAAGGCGTATTCGTTGTTGAGTCTCACTGTCTCGAGGTCCATCGGTAAATGCCTCCATTGCTAAACTTTCCATCAATTCTTCTGGAGTATTCGGATAGGCCAGTCGAGTCAGTCTCGCAATATCGGCCTTAAATTCTTGTAGGGATTCCGTTAAATTCTGCTGACGTTCTGCTGCTACACAAGTTGATTTTTATAAAGATGAAGTGAACTCAACCCATATCAATATGTTTTGTTCGATACGTAATTATGGAAAAACTTGTGAATCTGGGACACAAACAATCATCGCAATCAAAAAATCGGACAAAGTAATCATAACGTCAAAGAAGACAGCTGAAGTAGGATGTGGACCTTCTGTACAAGTAGGACCAAACTCTTCGGATCATAAGGAGTCATTACTAATATGTCATCAAGGATTCCATGGGTTTTCATCTGTGAAAGACGAACAAGCTTTAATTGATCTTGCAGGAGTGTCTTTTAGCCGTTTTCAGTTATTATTGAAAGCAGTTGGAAATTGTTACAATGGGTTAACATCGAAAAATGACATGCTTCTCCTTTTCTTGATGAGAATGAAATTAGGATTGATTTATTTATCAATTGGAGTTCTATTTGGCATCCATATATCTACTGCTTCGCGATTTTTCCATGCGTATTTAATGTATCTTGCGCATTCGTGCAAAAATTTGATTCGGTGGCCTTCAAAATTTGTTAACGAAGAAACGATGTCTGAAAATTTTAAAGAAGAATATCCGAATTGTCTTGCAATCATCGATTGTACGGAATTTAAAGTCGAAGAGCCGCCAGAAATCTCAGCGTGTTTTTTTTTATTCGCATTATAAACATGCGTTTACTGTAAAAATTTTAGTCGTGTGCTCTCCAGGAGGAGAAATTATAAGTGTCCAAGTGTTTTGGTGGTTGTAGGGGAGCGGGGGGCACGTTGTTACAATTTTTAGATAGTTGTTAATATGACAAAAGCTATACATTTGATTACTTGTAATGTTAGTATGTCTATTTAGCTATTAAAATATGACTGAAAAATTATTAAAATTTATGTAATTTTTTCACAATGGAGAATTTAACTAAACAAGTAGATTGTAACATCTTACCCCGGAATTGGGGCTAGTTGTTACATCATCGGGGCACGATGTTACGGTAAATAAATAAACAAAATCGTCAGTGATACATATTTTTTTATTAGTATTTCAAAACGATATAAACAATAGAGATCACTATACAGTCTTCTAACATTTATGAGTAATTATAATATCTATTATGGTAATTATTTAAGTTTTTTTTTGTAGAAAATCACTTTGGCAGGAACATTTTTAAATCTTATATAAAAACACAGACTTAGTCTGCAAATAACAACTTGTAGTAATTAAATTATTCACTTTCACTTCTTAATTAGTTATATTAATAAACTTTTGGCAAACTAAAATACTTTGGATTCTAACATTTTTAAGGCACTTATATTATAGAAAGATATATAGTAATTTTTATAGAGGTAGGTAACAATATCACATACAAATATTAAATCAGTCTTCATCAGAATCGCAATTAATGCAAATGAATGAGCGAACATTTCCCGTTACACATTTGACATGGGCCCACATTTTGCATTCTAAACATTCTACCCAATCTTCTTTTATCGAGGTGCTATAACTTTCGCTACACACTAAACAAAACCATTCATCAGTATCAGAATCTGAATCGGAAACCAAAATTTTTTTCTTCACCTTTTCTTTTCCTTCTTCGCTCATTTTCGAGGACTTTCCTTTACCTTTTCCTTTTCCTTTACCTTTGCCTTTTCCTTTAGTTTTGTCACACGTTTTTTTGGTCTTTGCCAGTTTTTCTTCATACTGTTTTTTTAATGAGTCTTGTTCAGGTGTGTCGGTTAACACAGCGGATTTGCGTTTGCGAATTTTTAAAATAAGAAAACGAACGGTACAATACCAGATATGGTAATATGTTACATGTAACAACTTACCCCAAACAATTGTAACTACTTGCCCCATGGCACGTTTTTTAATATAAATTGAAGTCATTATTAATGGATATCGATAGTAGAATAAAACAATATTGTAAATTAAAGGTAGATATATTATGAACGTTCAAGGTTAAAAATTTTGACAAAATAAAAAATATAGTCATCAGGAATCAAAAATTTCGTAAAGGATTTTTTTACTTGGTTGAAATCGGGACACACGCACACAACGTAGCAGCTTAGCGCTTGGCGGGTCACTGATTGCTTTTATGTAATGCACGATGTTATAAGAAAACGAATGAGTCCAATTATGTCCATCAAAGAGTTTAAAATCCCGGTAAAAAACGCGTGTAACATCTTACCCCTGTAACAACGTGCCCCCCGCTCCCCTATTTATATTATAGAATAACGCACTAATTCATGATTTAACTTTGTTTATTGATTTCCTGTTCGCTGTTTTTTTAACGCAGTTGATACGTTTTCCTTGCTTTGTATTTCAAATGGTAAATCTTGATAATTGTATTCTTGTTTTCGTGTTATTCAAATAGTACATTTCATTAAATTATTTTTTTTTTCCTGTTTTTTTGTTATTGCAATGGTACATTTGGTTTTCTGTTTATTTTGAATGCAATTTTCAATGCAAAAGTATTGTACAAGTCATGCTGAAGTTCTGTTACACCCATTTGGCCATATATTTTTTCATCAATTTGGCGTCGAATGGGCTCAATAATTCGGCATAGTATAGTCCTGTGACCATTTTACCCTTCTCCAGGTAGTCGATGTGGATCACACCTTGTGAATCCCAGAAA
>NW_020440855.1:38179-43194 GCF_000699045.2 Agrilus planipennis
CAGTATTTTAGTTTTACTTTTATTTATTTTCATACAGTACTGATCTGTCAGTACCGCTTCCATTTTATTTAAAGCTATCTCTAGGTCCTCCTTGCTAGATGCTAATACTGCTATATCATCTGCAAATCTAAGCATACTAATTTTTTGCCCCTGTATATCTATCCTTACAGATGTACTGTCTTTAATTATGTTGATCGCGTCTTCGATGTATAGATTAAAAAGTAGCGGTGATGTGCATCCCTGTCTGACTCCCTTCCTAATATTTACTTCTCTACGTTGCATCCCTAGCTCTATAACAGCCTGTTGCTCTTTATACAAACTAAGTATCACTCTTCTGTCTTTGTAACTCATCCCTACATTTTTAAGTATATTTAACATCTTGTCTCATTTAACATTGTCAAAAGCTTTTTCTAAATCTACAACCCCTATGAACGCACTCTTTCCTTTTTTTATCGTTTTCTCTATTGTTACCCGTAAAGCTAGAATGGCCTCCCGCGTTCGTCTATTTCTTCTAAACCCAAATTGATCTTCCTCTAATAGTTCTTCCGCCCTTTTTTCCGTCCTCCTCTGTACAATTCTAGTTAAGATTTTTCAGAATTTTCAATTTCAGGTTGGTCTTCATAACTACTAAGTTACGATCGCCATCTATATCTGCTCCTGGGTCACTCCTACAGTCCTTCACATGATTTTTAAATCTTTGCCTAACAAGTATGTAGTCTAACTGATATCTCCCTAAATCACCTGGCATCTTCCACGTATAGCGCCTCCTAACGTGATGGTTGAATAAAGTATTCGCGACGGTTAAGTTATGTTTATCGCAACATTCTATCAGCCTATCTCCCCTATTGTTCCTATTGCCTAATCCAAAATAACCTGCTATTGCACCCACTTTATCTTCACCTATTACTGCGTTGAAACCTCCTAGAACTATTAAGTTTTCCTGTTCTTTCACTAAACTTAACTCATCTTCTATATCTGCATAAACTGCTTCTACGTCTTCATCACTGTCAGATGATGTCTGTACTAATACCGTTCTTACTGGCTTTGAGTTTAATGTTACCATAACAATCCTATCGCTTTTTTTAAATAACTTTCTACACTCTGCCCTACTTTCCTACGCATTACAATTCCTACCCCCGAATTACCTTCTTACCGATCCTGTATGTATTACTCTAAAGTCCCCAATCCAGAAGTCTCTAGCTTCGGGCCAACGGACTTCACTAATACCTACAACATCTAATTCTAATCTATCCATCTCCACTTTTAAATTGTCTAATTTTCCTACTTGCTTCATTGTTCTAACATTCCATGCTCCGACTCGTGAAGTATTGCACCTAACCCTATTGCACTTATTGATGACATCCCCCGAGGTAGTCCCCGCTCGGACACCCGAATAGGGGACTAGTTTACGTCCGGAGTGTTTTACCCCAGAAGACGCCATCATTTAATTTTTGCGTACGTTGTACCCGGGATTATAATGTGGTAGTTTCCCGTTGCCTTCCACATCGCAGTATTGTGCATCAGAGTGACATACCGATCCTCGTGATCTCTGCCTCCGTACCGAGTACCGAAAGAGCTGCTGCCTTCTTTCAGGGACATGTCTTAGTGTGGTTTCTTTTTAAGAACCCCTCCATTATGGTTGAACCTATGGTCCGGCTCCCTAAATCATTGAAACTCGCAGGCCGATCCACCCACTCTAGTTTGTACAAGAATTTCGTTAAGGTTCAAGTCTCGTCGGATCGGAAATTTATCATGTGCCAAATAAAATTTTGTATGTATATTTGTGAACAATAACAGCAACTTTTTACAGGTATTTCGAAACGAATATGGAAAAAAAATTTTCACTCCACCCTATTGGGGATGCCGCAAACGTGACATACTGAGACGTACCTTCTTTTTGACTATAACTGCGACCAGCCTACCAACCGATAGCACTGAAACTACGCTACCAGATTCAACTATGAATATTTACTATTAGTATATTCATCTTTTTCATGGTCAAGCGACCAGCAACCTTGGGGTTTAATATCATATTCTACAGCTACTGTACCTATTGCCCAGGTGATTAAAAGTTAAGTTTCACTAACTCATATTTTAACTAAACAACAGTTCTTTGGGACGGAGTACGCAAAGCACCTCTGAACTCTCCGCTAATTAAAACATAACCCAACATTTCCTTATTTCCTACTACTACTTTGTTTCATTTGCCAGCCATTCTGAAATTACTCTCCAGAGCCCTGCACTCTTGGAGGGACTTTTCGTTGCGGAAGTAATGTCCTTGACAAGCGAACTTCAATCCAAGCTCACCATAATCAATGATTTCCTCCTTCAACATTCCGAAGGCGCCCCTTCATCCTCTATGTGCGAAGACACAACACCTTCTGCTGCCACCCGGGCTCAATCCGATTCAGAGCCACCCACCACTTCCTCTGACTGCTTCATGGAAGTCGGAAAGCGGCGTAACAAACGCCGGAGACGTGCCACTTTCCTGTCTTCCGTCTCGTCAGCGTCCTCCCACTCAGAGGCAGAAACCGGCAAAATTGGTCTAGACTGTAAGGGAGTATAAGGGTCTATCCTAACTCCGTGAACGATTTTCGTCGACTCTCGTCTTTCCTAAACGAATTGAACGTTGAGTTTTCGACAAACCAACTGAAACAAGGCCGTGACCTTCGTGTCGTCCTCTATGGTGTTTGCGAAGACCACAGACGATATCGAAACCGAATTTATTCACAAAGAGATTGCTATCCGCGGCGTCCACCGAATGAAGGTCGGAAAAATGAGGCTCTTAGTGTCTGTTTGTCTGGACAAAACCTCTCTGAAGTCAAAGTCAATCTTCGAACTTACCGCCGTTACATGAAATACTTCCGTATGGCCAATTATTGTCACGCTGCCTGGGTCTGCTCCTTCTGTGGCCGCAACCATATCACTGCCGAATGCAAGGTAAAAGATAAAAAGGATGGCCCTTCCTGTGCTTACTGCAAAGGAATCCACCGCGCCACATGCCGCGACTGGCCCAAGGTTCTAAAGAGAACCGTACTCCCCCAGTAATATAGCTATAGGGATACTGTGACACTCCGATGACCTGTCCATCCTCAGTCCCTTACCATGACCTCCAAAGCCACCTTGGAGGTCATTCTTCAGCTGAAGAATGACCTTCAAGGTGTATATTGGAGGTCATTCTTCAGCTGAAGAAGTTCTTAAGAGCCTCTGGATTGTCCTCATAGTGGGCGGAGCCTGAAGAATTTCTTAAGAGCCTCTGGATTGTCCTCNGCAATTAATGCAAATGAATGAGCGAACATTTCCCGTTACCGTTTTCTTCATACTCTTTTTTTAATGAGTCTTTTTCAGGTGTGTCGGTTAACACAGCGGATTTGCGTTTACGACGACTGTTGATAGATTGTTTTCGAGCTGCTGCTTTAAGAAAGGGTCTTATTTTTGAAGGTGCAAAATTTTCAAATTTTTGTTTGTATACCAGATGGACCTGGTATCGATAATTCTATTTCATTTTCTTTTTGAAAACTTGCCAAATCTGGAGTCAGTGATATAGTCAAACATTCTGTATCTTGCGAACTAACGGGATTTGCACAAGGTGTAACAGGAATATTTTTAGTAGTGTCAGGCACTGGATTTGTTGCTGTTTCTATTGCCTGTATGATTTCAGTGGTGCTTATGTTCAGTTGAGGTGCAGAATCTAACAATTCTGGATTTTCCAGGTCTAGTGTCAAATTGGAGATGTTCTGCGAAGTCATGGGACAATCTGTTTCTGGATTAGGGCGATCAGTGACATAAGAAGGTGTCACTGTCTTGAAAAATGTCAGGATTGAAGGGCCATATCCCTGTTGATTTGAATCCACTCATGATATTTGCAGGATTTAGGGCCAAAGGCAGTGAATCTTTCACCACGGCAGGAAGATCATGAATCGTCATGGTTTTTCCTGGATGATTATACATCCAGGCTGTCTGTGTTCGATTAAGGTGGTTTTTAAAAGGACCATAAACTCCTACATCTAATGGTTGTAAATTGTGAGAGCAGTGCGGTGGAAATGACAGCATGATCATGTTGTTTATTTTGGCTTTCTCAACGACATGAAAGTTTACATGCGAGCTGTGGTTATCCAAAAGGAGCAGAACGAGATGTTCAGCAGAAGGCTTGACATGTTGAATGAAATGATCCATAAATTTTAAAAATTCTACTTCTGTCATCCATCCCGAAGAATTGCCCGCTCCAATCGCATCTACTGGTCCAGTACGAAGAAAAAGATCCGTGTATCTCATTCTGGGAAACACGAACATCGGCGGAACTGAATTCCCAGCGGCATTTATGGCACATGCAAGAGTAATAAGTGTCCCTCTTTCGGCAGATGTGATCGCACCGATCTGTTTTTGACCCCGGGCAGCAACTATTTTTTTAGGCTTCTGTACCGTCGTGACACCTGTTTCGTCAACGTTCCATATTCTTGAAGCAGTGAATTCACATTTTTGGAACAAGCCTTGCCGTTTGTCAAAAAAATCTTTAACGTTGGTTTTGTTGAACGATGTTGCTCTACTCAAAGATGTAGCTTCTGGTGTTCGTAGAGATAGTTGAGGATTTCTATCCATAAAACTTTTAAGCCAGTCCGGCCCAGCCGTATTATTTTTATGCCAGGAGAATACTTTTTAAGTCGAGTTTTAGAGCACATTGATAAGCTAGTTTGCGTACTTCTGTTGGTAATAAACCAAAATATATTTCTGAACTTTTGAGTAGATAAGAAGCTAATTTATGTTCTGTTTCTTCTGAGAATACCAATCTAGGTTTAACGTAACCCAATGAACAACTTGTTTTTGGTTTTTCTGACATACCTGGATAAGGACATCGGACACAAATTAAACATCTCGCTTGCTTTACGAATGCTCGTTTTATTCTGCAGTACTTCTGCTGCAGCAGATTCATAAACTTCTTTACTAGTTGTACCTCTTTCTGTTTTTCTTTTATAGTTTCTCATTCTGGAAAAAACAAAGAATATGTAGAATTTTTA
>NW_020440856.1:0-5380 GCF_000699045.2 Agrilus planipennis
GATAGACAGACGATGTTTGAAAGATCTTTGAGAAGTACTGGATTTGCGGGGTATCTTCAGGGATCTTCTGATATTGATAGACAGACGATGATTGATAGATCTTTGAGTAGTACTGGATTTTTCTCTCTCGTTTATTGGTAACAGTTTGTTGCAGAGATTGACGTTGTGGACGCGGGGTATCCTCAGGGATCTTCTGATGTTGATAGACAGACGATGTTTGAAAATCATTGAGTAGTACTGGATTCGCGGGGTTTCTTCAGGGATCTTTTGATGTTGATAGACAGACGATGTTTGAAAGATCTTTGAGAAGTACTGGATTTGCGGGGTATCTTCAGGGATCTTCTGATATTGATAGACAGACGATGATTGACAGATCTTTGAGTAGTACTGGATTTTTCTCTCTCCTTTATTGGTAACAGTTTGTTGCAGAGATTGACGCTGTGGACGCGGGGTATCCTCAGGGATCTTCTGATGTTGATAGACAGACGACGTTTGAAAGATTTTTGAGTAGTACTGGATTTTTCTCTCTCCTTTATTGGTTACAGTTTGTTGCACAGATTGGCGTTGTGGACGAGGGTGTATCGCGATGAGATTGTCCGACAAGCCTCTGTAATCCTCATCAGTATTCGCTGCGGTATTCGCGAACGCTAACGACTGCAATACTTGGCTTTGACATAACCAGTTAGTCCGTATTAATAACTTTGCCTTAGTTTGTGGGAAAAAACGAATTGAAAAATGACAAATTTATTCTTGCCACAAAATTGTTTCCCGGCAGTTTGTCATAACGAAGGCCTCGGCCCTAACTCTGCCCGGCGCCTCCGCCTCCCCGTCGTCCCCTACGCCGTCGAAGGTACCAACTCGCTGGAAAAATCCTTGCCGACGACAGCATTTAAATTGAACTTTGCGCCGGATAATGTAGTCGTGTACATTAAGGAAATAACGCGGTCGCAACGACGTCGCCATCGACGCCGATTACAATGACGACGGCGGTGATGGTGGTGGTTTAGTGGCGGCGTGGCCTCTGATGATTGCGTTTTTTGTCGCCGATAATGCCGACAACATTGACGAAGACTACCCATCACCATCCATACATATCCACTTGAAATTCAGCAACATCAGCTTTGACGTGCACTCGCAGAGGCCTACATCCATTACCTGCTCCTTCCCCCGGGGATTCCCTTTTACCAACGGAATTGGGATCTTTTTCATGTACAAACCAAACATAAAACTTAAATAATGAAAACCCCGTCCACTACAACGTAAATTTTCTTCTCAAGATGATCCCATGACAATCTTCTCCATTTTCCCATTTATCTATCCTGAAGACCTCTAGCCTCAATCCTTCGTTTCCTCTCTTCTTCCAAAACCTTACAGAAACTATTGTATAGGGTTGTTCGGAAAGTCATTTCGTTTTTTTTTTTTGTGGAAATGAAAGACAGTTTTCGTATAATAAACAAATACTTTATTAAATTATATCTTGACCGTTCTGGTCCAACACCTTTTGCCATCTTTCTGGTAGCAGCATAATTCCACGCTCATAAAATTTTTGGTCTTTGCTGGCAAAAAACTGATCGAGGAGGNCCACTAAATTTCAGTTACGTTCGCTCCCCGCTTGCTTGCTACTGCTTTGTACATCCCATCGTTAAATAACAGCTAGGCAAGGCGACGTGACGTGAACCTTCGAGATTTATTGCGGAATTTCGCTGGTGTTTTATCGCCGTTTCAATGGATAATTGAAAATGTTTATATGTACCACTAGTAGTAGCTGTAGTTGTAGTGGCCGCCATCAAAACGTCCACATAATGTGATTCCAACGGGGTTTATCACCTCTATTGTTTCTAACTTAAAACTAAATTATTAATACCGCATCCAGGAAGGTCCTCGCTGGAGTTTTTATGCCCTTTCAAACAAGCCATTGAAAGTTGAGCGACCAAAGAAATGGAATGCTAGTGTGTGCCCTGTTGTCTTTTTTATTTTAGTGGAGTGGCAAACCCTGGGAACCAACCAAATGCGCAAAAACATACGGTTTGCATTTTCGAGGAGGTAGAAAATTAAAAGATCCTCGAGAAACTCCCTGTAATACTTTTACTTTTCCTAAAATCTATAGCTAGACGTCTTCAACATTAGCAGTGGAATGAGAAAACTGATATGAGAAGTCTCTCGAAGAACAGTTGATTTGATGAAAATGTCATCATCCTAGATTCACCTCTCACATCACTGAACTCATGATGAGCTTTCGGCCCCTAGAAGTAGAGTTTTACCAAAAACAAGATCGTCTACTGTTACATCATAAGCCATTAAAGCTTGCTTGAAAATGGAGGAAATTGCCTGCAGCAATGAACTGCGAGTGATAAAATGTTATGGTCAGAGGAAATCCAAAAAGAGAGTCTGTTCCTGCCTTGCTGGTAAATTTCGTTCTGGACTGCATACTTCTCTTCAGATTGTCATCTAACTGCCTATCGCAAACACCTACGAGTTACGGGGAATCCTAGGGAATCCCAAGACAGACGCTGTTTCCGTCTTAGTTCTTTCTGGGCTACATCACGTCATTTTGGATTGTCACCCAGTATCAGTATCACAGTCTCCAAATGTCCAGCACATCAAATCGTCGATTGTGGAGATTGTGGACTATTCTGATTGAAGGGTACATGGAGAACGTTTGAAGGGGTCTGCCAGGATATCATTCGTTCTCCTAAAGATTATCCTTTGCGTCGAACCAACCACCCCTACAGGTGGTCACGTGTAGTGTTCTGGTAAACGATACAATACCAATGTAAAGTGAATCGGTCCATGGCGGGTTTATCAGTATCTCATATAAGTATGTACGGTGATTTAAAGGGCGACAGTGTTACGGTTAGAGGACGACAACGAACAGGGCGAGATGCGAACATTACAGACCGGCATGCGATCAGGAGAACTACGATCCAACGACGGCATCGGCACTGCTCGATGTCATGCCAGGAACTAACACGTCTACTGACATTAATTACCTATATCCGTGTAACAGAGCTATCGAACAGAATCTGTCAATTAAACGGCATTAGAGAGAGGATTGCTGGTGCCGTTCACTCTCTATCTCTCTCTCTATCTCTCTCGTCACTTGTTACGGTGATCGATTTGGTTCGTTCTACAAACGAGTCGACCCGCTTCCTTCCATGTACCTAGTACGTACATGATGATGATGATGTCGAGGTTACTGCCGAAGATAATGACCATAATATGCCGTTGTGCAGCTCCATGACAACGTCAATTGCTTACTTGTACTCACTAAGGTTAGGATTAGTAAGTCTTTATGGACTTAACAATATGAAAAGAGCAAAATTTTTGTATTCCTGGGTGACGGACCATAATTTTTGTTGATAAAACAAGACAGACTCCTGCTATAGTAACATTACTGATAGATTCCACCATCACTAAGTCTTCTTTTGTAAGCGCCTGATGCACTTAGTGCCTTTTACTGCTTCTCTTCATCATCATAAGGTCGTCAGTCCTAAGACTGGTTGGGCATGCACCTCCACTTTTTCGTATCCTGAACTAATTTTAGCATTTCCCTAAAACTAGAACACCCTACATCCTTAACTATTTGCGAACAGTAATCTAATCTAAGTCTACCTCTACCCCTTCTAACTCCCTTTTCTGCCTCTAATATGTCTCTGACTAGACCTTCATGCCTGAGAAGGTATCCTACTAATCTATCTCGCCTATTTCTCATTGACTTCCACAGATTCCTCTGTTCTCCGTTTTTTTCTGATACCTCTTCATTTCTAACCTTCCCTATCCACGGTATCCTCATCATTCGACTGTAACACTACATTTCGAACGCTTCTTACCTTTTCTTTACCACTGCTTCTCTTACTGACTATTATTTTTACTCATGTGTTATTGCAATAAGTAAAGTTGGTTTTAGTATTGCAGTGCAGAATACACACTGTGTAAATACACAACACTAGCGCATACATACGAATGCATATTAATTAAGTGTGTGATGGAATTAGCGTTACAGTAGTTTAGTAACACGAAACAGATGAACCTGTCAATTGGGATTTCCTTCAGAATGAATAAATAAAGTATAGCACGGGAGCAATCCAATTGGGGATTAAGAGTGTAATTTATTAATGTGCCTGCCAGAACTAAAGGATTATTATTAATGTTACATACTTTTTCGAATCGAAAATTGCACCTACGCATACATCTGCAATTACAATGAGCTTGTCTATATAAACTATATATTTCTTTAAGTAGAATTTTAAAAACAAAAATAAATATTCCACTCCAATTTTCCGAAAAAAGGATTCCTTATTCAAGACGAACGTTAGAACAAAAGAAACAGGGATGGTACGTCATTCATGATATTTAGAGGATCATAGGTCGGGGTTAAAATAATATTCGTCGGTGCGAGAACCCAAATTTCCGTTCTTCGGGTTCGCGTATAACTTTTCCCGGTGATTTGTGCGCCTCGGCGATATAACGTATAAGTACCTTCGCTAAGAGTGAAATATTCGGTAGCGAATCTTGGTCTTTTTGGCCAGTTTTTGGTACCGATGTCGCTCGTCGGCGTCGTACGAGAGCGAGCAAGCGAGTGATTATTAAAACCGATAATATTTCGTTTTCGTATTTCTGTTAGAGAGAGAGAGAAACAGAAGTTTCGACAAAGTTAGCGGACCCGGAAGAGATATTTCTCGGCAATGCGGCATAACGACATGGTGTAATTGCCTCTAATTACTTGTAAAATTACCTTGTGGCATAAAAGTTACGAAGAAGACGATCTGTGCGCGCTGAAATAAACCCCCGCTTGGCGCCCGCTAGGCGTCTCTTCGACCCCTTTTCCTCGCGCCGCTATAACTAACGACGCCGCTCCTTCGCGGTCCGATATACATAGATATATATTATTATTATTGTTTAATTAGCGAAACCGTAACAGAACTTTAATTAAATTCTTCTTAGCGAAAACAGCCCCCGAGATTATGAGACTTAATTTTCATTTGTTTTTCAGGCCAACTCTCTCGAAGGGGTGCGCGCAGTTATCTAAGGATTCCGCAAACTGCGAAACCTTGTTCATGTCACAATTAACGCGTTCAAAGTATGGTACAACGACCCCTAAAAGAAACACAAAAAAATATGTCATATGAGTACCCATCTAATTTTAAAAAATTGAACAGACATTAAATGAAAATTGCACAATTTTTTGAGGATAATTATCTTCCAGTTCTATAAATAAACCCGATACAGTCCTCTGATTGTATAGTGTATAGAGATAAATAATTTTATTTGTTTTACAATTAGCTTAACATCCCTAGACAAAAATTTTCAGTCTCTCTCCAGTCTCTCAGAGTCTTTCAGTGTCTCTCACAGTCTCTCAGTTATTGCCTAGGTGTTTTTA
>NW_020440857.1:0-2357 GCF_000699045.2 Agrilus planipennis
TTTTCCGCCGCTCCTACTGTCCATGTTTCGCACCCGTACAATGTCGTGCTCCAAACATACACCTTTAAACCAGATGCACTTAAGAAATTACAGAATTAGAGAAATAATAAAAGTCGAATGAAACATCCTAGAAACAATAGAACGGAAACAACTGTCATGGTACGGTCACTTACAAGGAATGAACAAAGTCAGGTGGCCAATAAATAAATTCTAGTAATTCCTTCGGGAAGAAGAAAATGTGACAGACCCCCAAGAAGATGGAGACATGATTTTTGATGAAGTCGTGAGACCTAGGGGGCTAGAGGATGCCGATAGGTAAGATCGTCAGTGCTGGGAATTGAAAAGCGAGAAACAGCGAAGGCTGTGATACAGAATCAAAACGTTTTGGGTAAAATATTGAAATTATCTGTTTAGCTAAGTAGGTATTATGATCAACTACGACTCAGAACGCGTCATGGGTTTTCTTCTTTGTAATTTGTAATGTGTACATATTAAATCCTTTTTTTTTTTTTATTCTGTTTCAAACTACTGAAAATTTGCGTTATTTCAAATAACGCACCGTCTTCTTAAATTGTTTATCTTATTTTGCATTACAGAACCACACAAGTAGGTATCTGAAATATTTGTCATCAGAAGAATTAGCATACTGAATATGATGATGGATTACATGTATGATGCAGTAATTTTTATTAAATTACGTAATCAGGGAATCGCTCATTGAGCGAGAAAAGCAGTTATCACTATAAAACACCCACTTGACGAGAATTGCTTTTAATCTTAATAATTCTTATGTTATTGCTCGAATGAATGACGTAATTATTTTGAACTATGAGATGGACTATAGGTATACTCGATAGGACTTTTTGAGTTCTCAGCATGTCATTTTGCAGACATTGGCATTACTGCTAGGAATGTCAAGTGTGAACAAAGTTGTCATTTTCGTCAGTGCTGTGCTGTTGTGTTATGAGACGTGTCGTAAATTTTCATGTTTGCTTCAGTGTTACAAAAAAGAATCATTGAAACGTTTTGAAAGACTTTATGAGGTTAGTGAACGGTTTTTGTGAATAAAAGTAACTGATTTGTATTTGCTAAAGCATCTAGTTTTAGAATTGTGGTAAGTTAAAAGAAAGTTGTTTTCGTAATCAAAAATTCTAATTTCTAATGCATGACGTCTTAAAAGAACGAACCAGTTTTGTTATGGTAATTAAAATGCGTGTTATGTTTTAAATTAAGTTCCTAATGCTAGCCATTTGCATAAATATTTTGTCTATTCTAAAATTTGACTACTTTTCTGTAACCTAACCTATAATTTAGTGCCGGATTAAATAATGTTTTTATAATTTATAATCTATTTAATTATCTTCCTAATATTATTATAGGTTACTTTGTAGTGTAGTTTAATAAATATTACTGAAAGGTCTTATTAAATACTTTCCTTTTATATTTTTTTACTACCTGTTGCAAAGTTCAATTTTGTATTCTCAACATGTACCTAGAAGGAATTTAAAAAAAAACATAAAATTATCTGCAAAAGTATCCACTTTTTTAAAATCCATAACGTACCTATATGATTTTATTTCTTTGTATATATTAATTTCCATTTTTTTTGTGTATTGTATACATACTTAGGATATGATCCAGAAAGAATGCGTCACAAGTTAATATTAACATGTGTTTCATTTATTTATAAAAAAAACATCATTTGAAATATTCTAATTTTGGCAGTATTCGACTTTAAACTGAACAAAATGTACATGAACCATGTACATATAGATACAATATGTATTGTTCGTTTCGAAGTTTACAATTATACTCCTCAAACTTTTAATGTATAAATAGGTATGTAGGTAGATGGGTAGGTAGGGGATAAAGCACTTTACACCTTATATTTGATT
This sequence comes from Agrilus planipennis, assembly GCF_000699045.2. Lineage (NCBI taxonomy): Eukaryota > Metazoa > Arthropoda > Insecta > Coleoptera > Buprestidae > Agrilus > Agrilus planipennis. The sequence goes on from NW_020440857.1 coordinate 1,896, forward strand.
TTTAATTTTTTACATTGTGAAATTTTTTCGTTTTTTGCTTACACGCAGAAATGTGAAGAAATACGCTAGATATTGTAAATTTTTCTCATACTTATTTGTAGTAAATTAGTAGTTGTATAAAAATTGAATTGAAACAAACCAATAAAAACATTTTTTTAAAAGTTTAATCAAGAGAAGGTGACAAAATATATTATGGTACTTGTAGGTAGTTTAGAATAACATGAACCTTTAGATGCGTTAGAAGCGGTCTTATCGCATTCGTATTGAACATTTGGAATTCTAACGATCTGCCTGGCTATACAACCCGCGATACAGCTCCAGATAAACTAAAAAGTGAGGCCCGATGTTTCTGAGAGGCACAAATGTAAAAATCAATGATCGGGACGAGTTTTGCTAATGTCTCACCTACCTACATTCCTTTTCATTTTTATCTAATCAAAATCAACAATCATTTTATCAACT
>NW_020440857.1:2981-3743 GCF_000699045.2 Agrilus planipennis
GCTTTTTTTCTGTTAATAAAAATAAATTTAATCTGTTCGGTTAACGAATCTCCATAAAATGACGTGTAAAATTACAATTTTTTAAAGTTTCAATAACTTTTTAACGGTTTAGTGAATCGATTTGTAATTTTTACAGGAGTTTTAGAATTGAATGAGGAACGTTCTTCCAAATTTTTATTTGTTCCGTAGCATTTTGACATACCTCCCAAACATCCTTAACGGCGGGTTAGCTTTTGTGATGTAATATTTGTTAAAGGGGTTGCTGAAAGTATGACTTAGCGTGACGAAGGGGATGGGTAACGTATTTTATGGACCGCCCAATACCTAAATTCCTATATGCACTAATATACAAAAAGAAAAACCACAAAGCTTTCTTGAAACGTCAAGGTTATAGAAAAACCGAAAAGAAATTAACCTAATTTGTAGGAGCGTATTACTCCTTGATAAAGAGGGATATCCACTTCCGAAATCGGTCCCGCAAGTGTTAATATGTCGAAAACATTGTCATATACGAGGGTGGATTGATAAGTTTCCGGCCTAACCAAGAGATGACGCCACTAGGCCTACCTTGAGGTGACATTCTATAGTACCATCACGAGAATGTTCATTGGGCGAGAGAACAGCTCAGAATGCGTTATGATCATTTAAAAGTCTCATGATTTACAGAATCGAAATCATTACTCTAGAGGAATTACCTCGCCTACGAAATTCGTGTGAAGTAATGAATTAGGGTTTGTAGATCTGCCGTGAACAAAACCATAA
>NW_020440858.1:0-1503 GCF_000699045.2 Agrilus planipennis
GGGTAAACGTTTAATAAATCTATCTATACAGATTGATTACCCTTCAATTGTTGAAGTAGTAGCTCAAATCTTCAATGAAATTTGTTAAAATATACCTCTTGCAAAACTGGTTACAGATTTACTCTGTCGAATAATTTATGGCAAATATCGCTTTCCGAAACTGGCTCAGGTGAACGTTCAATAAATCTACTCATACAGATTGATTACCGTTCAATTGTTGAAGTAGTAGCTCAAATCTTCAATGAAATTTGTTAATGTACTGCTTGCAAAACTGATTACAGATTTACTCTCTGTCGAATAATTTATGGTAAATATCGCCTTCCGAAACTGACTCGAGTGTATGTACTCAGTATTTTTAAGTACAATTGCTGCTTACCGTATAACTATTGAAAAGTCCATATTGACAGCTCAAATCTTCAACACAGTTGGTCAATGTACCGTTGGCTAAATCGGTCAAATTGCCACTTGCATCGCGAATAGCTGCAGCGCCGGCAAACAGAACGAATGTAACATAAGACGCCATTGATATCAATAGTGCCAGCATAGTTCCTTTGGGTATTGATGAAGCAGGATCCTGAAAGGAAAAGTTTGTATCCTGGTAATAAATAATTTCATTCGCGATTTCCTTTTAAAGGAATTCCAAAAGCAACAAACTCATTTACGAAATCACATTAAATGTCTTTCTTTTTTCATATTAATTATTAAAATTAATAAGGAAGATTTGAGGCATCATAAAAATTTAAAAGGCATAAGTTTTAGTTAAAAATTGCTTGTCTATTTTAATATAAATTGAAGAATCTTCCCATTTCACTTAAGTTTGCATAATAAAATAGGAATTTATACGGACAATGGTTTATTGATGTTTTGTTTGGGAACTCAATAAATCATTTACTCTAAACATTGATAGATATCTGAACCTTTCTAAGTGTTTTAAAAGGGATTATTAATTTTTAGAAGCGTTTTCATGAATATTTAAAGTACATTCATAAAGGTAAACAAAACATGTCAGGCGACTCCACCATTTTTTAAAATATTAATCTATAATTAATTAGATAACTTATTCACCCTTAATAGACACTTACCTTTAAGTCACCAGAAATGTTGGCACCTGCTTGAATTCCTGTTACTGAAGGAAAAAAGATTGCGAAGACTTGAAAAAAATCGTACGTGATACCGTCCTGCGTCCTATAAGCGGAATACCAGTTTTCAGAGAAGGTACTAACTGAAAACAAAAAGGGTATGACGGAAGATGAAAACGAAGACTGTATTAATTATGTATGGAATCGTCTATTAAAATTTTGTTCTTTCCGCATACTAAATACTAACATCAATCATGTTAGCGCCTTATCTTGCCTTTGAAGATTTAGGGTTAGTCTTGTCGTTGGTCTTTCGAATTAAATCTAATCAAAATTTGCATTTCTTATCTAGTGGTTTCACTTTTACATATTACTGTCCAATATCCAGAGAAATACTTGTATTTAAAATGAAAATACAAAATAAAAA
>NW_020440858.1:1717-3692 GCF_000699045.2 Agrilus planipennis
TAATAAATGCGTATAATTCAAAATTCTTAGAAAACCACTTATTGGACGAACCCAAAGCTAAAGAAACTATGGATTCCATTTCTTTCTCTTATTACAATATGTAAAAGATCAGATTTAAAAAACCATTTTGCACATCTCAACCACTATCACTCTTAAGGATTAACTTTTGGTTTTGGTCTCATTCTTGCAAGTCAGTATTTGAACTTGGGTCAATGCCTTATTTATAAATCTATTTTTCGTCATGATCAAGTGACCTAATCCAATACCAATCATTGTATTTTTTACTCACCTGTAAATCCCGTGAATCCTTTCGCAGCTTCGTCGTCACTTTTTGGTCCCATTATCGCTCCAATCATAAAATCGGCCATAGCGCCAAGGATGATGGCGATGAGAAAGTTTTGGGCTTTCGACTCCCATTCCATACCGATGGCACAAATGAGAATCATGACCGCAATCGCTATCACCCCTACGATACGGACGTCGTTGTTTCCACCATCGATAATCTTAAGATCGTGCTCTTTCAGCAGATCGTTCAGCGAGTTACAGAACCCGATGGTGTTCATCGATGCCGATACCGCATTTGCGAACGCAAACACTATCCCCACTGAAGCACCGAATTCCGGACCAAGGGAACGCGATATTATGAAATAAATTCCACCTGGTACGGAGAAAAACACGTTAAATGTTAATGTTAATTAATATTCAACCCTCTGCCTCAAATTAATTAAGAAAAATTGTGTTTGCTTTTACCCTTTGTAGGTACTATCTTCCTTAATAATATATATTAAATATTTTCAATTAAAAGTGCCCCTGTATGTCTGCTTTTAATTGAAAATATCATAAAGGATGAATATTTTCAATGAAAAATACATATTCTTTCGAGTCAAGTAAAATGTTATCAGTTCATTGGTATCAAGCTAAGGATTTCTTACCCCCTTTTACTTCCCCATTTGTACAAATTGCTGACAAGGATAACGTTGTTATAATACAAACAGCCGTTGAAATTGCAATTGTAAGTAACGATTCACCTGTAATAAACAATTACCTATATAAATATAATACTATTTGGATAAAGTAAATGAATGAATCGAATATCTTATTGTGTTATCTTTAAACATTTCTCTTTCTAAAAGTGCAACAACCAATTTTGACTACAGATCACACAAAGACGTTAGTGGAGTCCCAATTTTCCGCTTACCTATTCCAGCTTGAGCAACAATCCACGCCAGGCGTAGGAAAAGCATTACACCCCAAATGTTGAGAAGACATGGTATCATAACCCCTTGAATCCACCCTAATTTAATACCTTCAGTATGTGTTGTTGCTTCAATTGGAATCTTTTCGTCATTTGTACTACTATTTTCCTGTAATAAAAAGAATAATAATCGTATTCTAGAACAAAAAGCAAAGAGATTGATTTTCCGAATAATTACATCGATAGTTCAACTTTTTATCAAATTTACTAATTCCGATTTTCAATTTTAGATAATTATAAATTCCTTTACACCAAATTCATGTCTTTCTTAAACTCAAATAAGTTGATGCATTTGTGAAAAGCAATATTTTCAGCAAACTTCTTACTTTAACTTACTTCAAAGTTACAATAATTGATTTGTAGAAGTCTATCTGATGCTTCCATTAATCATTATATTAAGATCATTGATCATAGAATCATTAAAACAAGCGTCTCAGTAGTATGTAGTTTGGAATCATTTATTAAGTTAAGTTATGCTAGAAGAATTTTTTTGATGAAAACAAATAATAAATTATGACAGAATCTTCACACGAAATTTGGTGAAAATCAGTAATTATTGTGGTCAAAATTATTAATTATAGCAGCGATACGTAGTGATTTATTTAAATAAATACTCCAATTTCTATAAGTATTTTGTTAAATTGTTTCAAAACATTTGTGACTGGTTGAACCACTTATTATGGTCAAAAATGTTGTATAGCAACTATACTGAATCATTGC
>NW_020440859.1:0-2336 GCF_000699045.2 Agrilus planipennis
AGAAATGTATAAGAATTGGCATATTTATTAACTTTGAACCACCATAACTTTTTATGGGGGTGAGACCGCCACGAACTTTTTATGGTACAGTGGTGGGGGAGTCCTCCTCTTTCGATCCCCCTCACTCCCAACCCCATCATCTAGACCTTCACCGAAACTTCTTTACGCACGGTAGGGTAAGTTCGTTTCATGCGAGTTGCTATGTAACGAATTCATGCAACTGACGTCCCCCCTCTACTCGGCCACGTAGTCGAGTTCGTAGTGAAGATCGCTTCAGCCGTGAGCGCGCTTCAATGCAACGTTCGTTACAGACAACTCAGGCATGTATAGTGTAAAATTTAAATTCATAGTGTACAAATACTACCATTAAATGAATTCCTTAACCCCTATCCAGGTATGTTTGTGTGTTTGAAGAATTTTCACTTCAGTAGCGTGTTGTATAATTACAAGTTGTATTTTTGTTTTTTTCATAAGTGCACTGTAAATTGAAAGGAACGTTTTGATACCATAACCATGAAGATTCATATGATTTTCGATTTTTATTGAACAAAAAACCAGGTGATCGTGAAAGTGTATAATTGCAGTTTTTAACGCCCTGTAGGTCTTAACTAATCAATATTGTATTAAAACTAATTATGTAGCTGAATCATCTCATTTTATTACTGTCTAGAATTTGTAGATGATCGCATACGTTCTAATTTTTATGATTCACCCTATTTTAAGATGAAGGAAGTCTTAATTAAGTAAACCAAATAGTTATGGATGTGTGCTACATGTATATGCATATAACAATCTACGTATAGCGCGTGCATATCCCAACAGTATAAATCTAAGGATATCTCAGTGTCGCAATTGCTTTGTAGGCTAATTTCGCATGTAACCTGCCTTAAGGTACTTCTTCTCTGCAATCGTTTCATTGTCTTTGTTGGAACTAATCTTATTAGTCTCTGCATTTGCATTCATCCTTTGAGCATTGTCTGCATTCAATCATATATTCACTTGCTTTTGACGTGACTACGTTAAACCTCTGCAAAATGTAATATGCCCTTCGTACAGTACGTAAACTCTGAGCTATCTAAAGTGGCGGCTCATGCAATAAAACTGCCAACAATACAACACTACCTTTGGTCATGTCTAAGTGCAATTACAACTTTATGGCACCATTCAAACGAAACACGTTTTATATTCTGCTGTGTACCTGTGCCTACAAAGATCAAAATACTTTGAAAACTTTTAAACGAATTCCACTTCTCGATATATGGGAGATGCGCAAGCAGTACAACATTTTTGTTGAATTTCTGATGTGAAGATAAATTCAATAAGGATTATTGTCCCTTAACATTGTCATTAAATAAAATTCGGGCCGTACTCCTCATTTCTGCAGATGTTAGCTATTCGACAAAATAAGCTTATAAATCTTCTGGAAGTTTTATTACTTCAGCTGCCATTTTGAATGGCTCATAGTTTATATACGATATGCTGCTTAAATGCAACCGATCTTGTGAGAATTTTTTTATGTATTATAAATAATTTTTGTAACTATTACTAGTCCAAAAACTTATGGGTATAATAGACACATACATGTTACCCGCATTTAAAATGCCATACAAATATTGCATTTTTAACTATATGTAAGCAACTAAGACAAAACGTTCGCTGAACCATCAACCATTTATTTTTTGGCATTTTTTGTTTTTATGTGTCATAAAGAACTAATTAAATCTTAATTTATTGAGCGCCTCCATCATGTCATGAAAAAGTGAATTTTATGACATATTTTTTTTGATAAATATGAATACTTTAATATAATATTGAACGTGGATTATACAATTTAAAATGACTAGTCAAAATTTATTAATAATAATCAGGTCCCTCTTTTCCATTGGGCCCTCTGGGCATGTGCCTAGGTCCCCACGATCAACGGAGGCCCCCCTATATAGTTCCTGCCAGATCCATCCGCCAACCGAAAGCCGATAATTATTTTAAGAAAATTAATCAATAATTGCTGTTAGAATATTTACTTGCATAATCGCTTTTGCATGCTATAAACGCGAGCATACCTAAATGTAGGTGATTCTTCAAACATTTGTATATTTTGAAATTTTATTACTTCGAATCCCTCTCCAAAGAGCAAAATACAGAATCTGACTATAAGGACTTGTCTCAAAGAATAAGACTTAGAAGTTGGCGCCAGACATTTTTTGATGACTCTGCACCGATAGTCCAACTGAGTTGGGAAGAGATATTAAAGTAGAAATACCTTACTTCCCATAAGTGATATCCCAAGCGTGCATCTAAAACAGCGATTGAGTTTGTACAAGGACATTGGTTATTGT
>NW_020440859.1:2718-3694 GCF_000699045.2 Agrilus planipennis
GTAGGGAACTGACACAGGGTGAGCGGAGGCAGTAAGCCGTCTCACCACCTTGTATCTTCGTGATCTCGAATTCGATTCCCGATTCGGCTTCTTCATTATAAATATTGATTCGGTTATTTAAACGGTTGTTAATTGACCTACTAGCACAGTAGGTCAGTAGGTGTTAGCTTGCAGTTTTAAATAAATGATTTAAATGTACCAACTTTGTGCTAGTGACCTAAAAATAAATTTATGGATACTATGTGACATATGTCGAAAATGCATAATTCCATGAAAGTGTGGAATATATTTTTTTAACTACGTCCATCTAAAAATATCACCGGTTTCTTTGAAAACTGTCCTTAACCAACCGAAGTCAGTATTTGACTTATGTTGCTTAATTATTTGGGTTGGTGTAAATATCGTCCGGAAGTACATAAATTCCGTCCGGAGTATTTTTATTGTCTCATTTAAATTCCGTGCGATGTATACCTATGGTTCAGGGTGCAGAGGTGCTTGGTGTGACCAATGCTACGTGGATGGAACATTTAAAAGCATTCTCAAATATTTTTACCAAATATTTACTTTCTACACATTGAAACCAGATTCATATATACTTCCTGATAAAACTGCAGAGATCTATATTAAATGCATGAAATGCTTCGTTACTGAATGTATCAGTTTTCACCACAAAGTATTTATGTGGATTTAGTACTAGCTTAATTTTTTGCTAAAATAGAAACATTTTACGTTTTCCGAATAATTAATAGATGTAAAAAAAATACAACGTGTAATTATACAACACGCTACTGAAGTGAAACTTCTTCAAACATACCGGGATAGGGGTTAAGGAATTGGTTCTAATGGTATTATTTGTACAGTATGAATTTAAATTTTACACTATACATGCCGGAGTTGCCTGTAACGAACGTTGCAATGAAGCGCGCTCACGGCTCAAGCGATTCCCGCTACGAACTCGACTACGTGGCCGAGTAGA
>NW_020440860.1:0-3714 GCF_000699045.2 Agrilus planipennis
TTAGAAATTCGAAAAAGGTTGTTAAAGGTGTATGTTTGGAGCACGGCGTTGTACGGGTGCGAAACATGGACAGTGGGTTAGAAGCGTTCGAAATGTGGTGTTATAGGCGGGTGATGAGGATAACGTGGGTAGAAAAGGTTAAAAACGAAGAGGTATTGGAAGGAGTAGGAGAACAGAGGACTCTATGGAAGTCAATAAAAAATAGGCGAGATAGATTGGTAGGACACCTTCTCAGGCATGAATGTCTAGACAGAGACATATTAGAGGTAGAAACAGGAGTTAGGAGGGGTAGAGGTAGACCTAGATTAGACTACTGTTCGCAAATTGTTAAGGATATGAGTTTTTATAGTTTTAGGGAAATGCGAAGTTTAGCTTAGGATAGGAAAAAGTGGAGGTATGTGTCCAACCAGTCTTAGGACTGACGACCTTATGATGATGACTGTACTTCGTGATTTTAGTCACCGAATATGAACTATAAAATAAACCGGTGGTTTTTCTGAAAGTATAACTTTTATCTATGTAGTAATTAAACAGATTAACTGCTAGTTATCGCAAACAGTACGAGTTATGAAAACATTTGCTTTAATAATACCATCGGTCTACGTGATCTGACATAATGGACAATCGCTGTACTAACTTCCTAAAATATTGTATAAATATGTATAATAAAACTTGATTAAAATTTCATGTTACGCAGTAGCACCCAGCTGTCTACAGTTTATTGTTATCTACCAGGAATCTTTATTCATCCCATATCATCTTATCAGTGTTAAATTTACAACTTGACCTGTGCTAATCGTTAGGATAAACAGAATCGGTAATAGGGGTTGTTAGTTGATCAAGATAAATGGTTAAACAGTTGTGATGCATTCCTAATAATTATAATATCTACATCGTTATCTTTTATGTTTATGTTACGTAAGTCTTTTGGGGAATTCCGCTAATTACTTCAATACCAATGTATCTTTTGAGACTATGATTAGATTAGTCAAATAGGTAGATACATGAACTTTCAAAAATTCCCGAATACGATTATTCGAAATAGAAATATTTGTAAGGAGAGAATAACTTTTTTAAATTTATTGGAATTTCACTATGCAATTGTTTCGGCATATTAAGCCTTTGTCAAGGGTATTTACGGGTATCTAGTTAATGATTTAGTTAGTTGCTAAACATGTATAACTAAATATTGTTGACAAAGGCCTCATAAGTGGAAACAATCCTAGAATCAAACTCTTTTAAAATAAATTGCGCCAATAAAAAGCAATGTTGTTTTGTTTCTTAAATGCTATAAATGATTTCATAATGCGCCAGCCAAAGAATCAGTTGTAATTAGACATTTGCAATTAGAGTGATACTCCACACATTACCTACTATAATTAACAAAGTTTATAAAAAGATATTCTGTGAAGATGAAGTAAATAATATATGGACAACATGGTATACGGATTTTTAACAAATTATCTTTCCATTTCTTGCATACGTTGAAGTTTTGCAAACGGTTTTCATAGAAGGATTAAAATTCAACAGACATTTTTCTAGGATTTTTTGTTAATAATACTTACTAGAGCCAAAAAGCTCTATAGTCGCCACCTTATCTGCATAAAAATATCGAAATAAAACAATAAAAATCCATTTGCCCCTATTTGAACCGTTTGCAACAATTACGTTTCTCGGGCCATATAACGGTACCGTTACAGTGAATAGGATCTAACGGAAAGGACACTTCGTTTCACATAATAAATTGTCATATGCAAATTCGAAGTCCTTGTCGTAACAGCTTTTCTTAGAAGAAAATTTCGTACAAACTTTCTCTCTACCTGCCTGCAAATACCTGAACCCCAAACGAAAACATTATGTACAGTTATAAAATGTAAATAGGTCAGGGATTTTGCAAAAGTACCGTTTGCAACGTTACAAAATGACGAGGGAGTATTGAATTGAAGGGTAAAACTGGCAAGATGTACACGTAGGTGGTGCAAATGTGTGTCGACCCCATAGATGGACCCCCAGCACCCCTTTAGTCATCCACTTGTACAAGAGCTTCACCAACAAAACAATCCACACGCCAAGGTTTTTTCCACGTAGTCAAATTAAAATATTCCTAATATAAGAATGAGGTAAAGGATTGCAAAGGACGGTAATCGGGCCGCCTGTGTGGCAGAGTACGCGGAAAAAAATAATTTTTTATGACAACGCAAAGATTACTATTTTCCATTGAATTTGACGTAGAAATGGTATAATTTATTAGGTAATTTGTAATAATATCAATTTAGACATGTTTCTTTCAAAATTATTTCAAGTTTCTTAACTATTACAATTAAATTTGTAATATCAACTAACATACCTAGTAAATTTATTTCTGCTGGGATTTTAATTTTACAAATTCGAGTCCAAATTGTAATTTTTATTATTTTCGCTCACGAAGCAACGGGCTAGTAGGATCTAATAAAAATAAATGCAGACTTTCACTCTTATGGCACTAGAAATAAAAATAACATACATTTAGAAAGACTTAATAAAACATTAGCCCAAAACTCCATCTTTTACAATGGAGTAAAGGATTACAACTCTCTTCAAGAACACATAAAAACTTGTGACATTAAAAGTTTCAAAAGAAAAATCAAGGTTCTACTGTTACAAGAACATTGATAGTTTGTGTAGTATCCTCTAAATAANGTTTATTATTATTATTATTATTATTATTATAAATTGTAAATATCGCTTTATTATTTGGGTAAATTTTCGTTTTTCATTTTCTCCGCGTAACAACAACTGTAAATTAAATTTTATCTGCCTTAACGACTACATAGAGAAATGGTTTTTGTTTTGTTTTAGTGCCGAACATTGCGTATGGTGTGATCTTAATAATTCTCTTCCAGTGTTATTGTTGAAAGTAGATAAAATTATTGAAAATTGCATTGATGATCTGGATAAGTTTAGTATTAGGAAGAATTTACATGAGCCCTTTCGGACGGTACGAAATTTGGCATTACGTGGAAATAAAGATATGACACGCCAGTGTGTCACTCACGTACGTCTACCCTTCCTCTTCCGCAAATCTGGACATAAAGCAAAATGAACAATCACCCCTTTCGTTTAGCTCTACGATAAATTGATTACTTCCCGAACGATGATGGCTACCACCAGGAATAATTTATTGCAACCTTTAGATTCGTTTAACGAATTTCGAACCAAAATTGAATTTCACACGAGAACTTTTCCAAAATAAAACCATTAATTTAATATTTTCATTTGACTATTGAAATTAGCGTTAAATATTACCTGCTATAGTTATACTTCTTTTAAAGGGTTACTTTTGTGCAAGTCTTATCAATATTGCATCTGGCAATGGTCAGACGACATCAACTAAATAAGAAGCTGTGTACATAATAGACCCAATGTCATTTCTTAGAAGAACCGTTGGTCAAAAGAGCTTATAGTTGCTTAATCCTTTAAGAAGTTGTATTGCAACAAGGTGGTCCTAACTTGTTACTTCAAAATAGTGAATATTGGCAATTTTAGGTCGTATGCATCACCATTCCAATTATCTTTACGTATTCTACCTACTCTTTAAAGTTATAGCTTATAGGTTTAAAAGAAAACTCTGAACTTTTTCTAGTCAATATTCTTGGATTTACTCCCAGATTAACGTCGTCAACGTTTTGCTCCTAGGTTCGGATTTTATCATGGCTTTTTGCTTAGTTTTCAGTA
>NW_020440861.1:0-891 GCF_000699045.2 Agrilus planipennis
GCCTGTATAATTTCTTAAGCAATTGGATTTATTCACTGTAAAGTTTCTAAAACCGACACTTCAGGCGCTGGCGTCAACGTGCACATAGCGAATAGCTGAAATCTCAAAAATAAAAAACTGTTACAGCAGCCGATAAAATATGGAAACAAAAGAAATGGTATCTTTTTCCTTTCGTAGTCGTTTCAATTTTTGTTTCGAGAACGTAATGTAACAATGGACTTCCTAATAAAAATAGGGAGCGTGTATATATATGTATGTGAGCAGATAGCCCGACTCGAGCCGTACATTATTGACGAAGAGAAAGCGTGTATATAACTTAGTATGTGGCATAGTATAGTCCAAGTTCATTCTATGAGAGCTACCAAGACGGCTCAATTACGAATTCATATGAGAAACACAAGGGGCACTTGAAATATTAACCGACATTTCTCATTTTCCTCAGAAAACAATTCATACTTTAGTATATCTAAGCGGGGTAACGTAATAAGACACAGAGGCGTACATACACACAGGGCAAAAACCCTGTCGTGTTGAGAGGAAATATTAACAGTTGACAGTGCGTACCCATGTACAATATTTAGTATGAATGGTATTTTCATTTAAAACGGTGTGGTATATCGTGGTTAGGGTCGCCACCTTTTCAGGCTTTACATAAAGTATTTTTCGACTAAAAGGTTAAAAAAAAAAGTACTCAGCATAAAAATAAAGTATTTTATTTTTTGTTTTTAAAAACATATTTTTTGTTACACCTAGCAGCCAGTAACAAATTGCTTTCGCTCTTAAATACATTAATAGCCTCTAAACATGGCAAACAAAGATTTAAGTAAACTAAAAGTTCATTTTTAATTAGTTTTAATGAAGCTTTATTCCTGTCGTCCCGCCACTTTGCGT
>NW_020440861.1:3118-3769 GCF_000699045.2 Agrilus planipennis
CATAAAATTACTTTTGTTATTGTTACCTAATATCACAATAGGTATAGGAACTTAATATTTAAGTAATAAACAAAACAAAATAAATCACTTTTATCTTAATTAAGAACAAATTAACTTCTTCTAAACTTAATTCGTCATGTTGAATGACACTAAACTTCAACAGAAACAAAAGGTAAACGACTAAATTATAAACTAATCGTGATCATAATATTGCAAAAGGCGACGACTACTAATAATTTCAAGTAGGTACCTGTAATCGTTATTTCTTATTAGTATTCATAGTTAAACAATCTCATGTTATGGCGAAATTTCTACTAATCTACTTCGCTTGGATGGAATTTAATGCGCCGAACATGACCGAGCAGAGCGCGAGAACTCCTAAACGCAGTTTCGGTTTCGGTCGTAGTTTCGGCCGGTTTGCCGCCGAAACCGAAACTAAACCGAAACTCGTTTTTTTGCCGAAACTCGACCGAAACCGAAACCGAACTTTCGATCGGACACTAATTGCCTCATTTATTAGTAGTAGTTTGATTGTTTTCTAAAGTAAGTTTTTCACTTTCATATGATTGCCGCTACCGTTTCGATCAAATCATAAATTACCTATTTCTCCTTTCTCTTCTCGCATTACTGCAACAAAAAAAAATTATTTTT
>NW_020440862.1:0-3714 GCF_000699045.2 Agrilus planipennis
GTTTTATGATGGATAACGCTTCTGTCTGCCGTCTTGTATCCCTATCGTTTGCGATATCGCGGAAATAAAAGTGAATAGATAATTTTTATTATAGACATATTCCACGAGATATTTCTCACACAAAAGTATTTTGTAAAATCCGTTATAGCGTATAGGTACGCGTACGTACTTAAGGGTAATCTTTCTCCATGTGTGCAAAGTTCAATAGAAAATATCTTCCATTATCACGCTGTCTTCTCTGATGCTGTTAATGGGAAAACTCATTAAAAGACAGGATACCATCACGTGATGAGTAAGAACGGCTGAACGACTCACCACCCTGTCTTATTCGCTTCTCGCTTCCATTGATTGTTATTATTGATTCCGCTATTTAAACGGTCCCTAATTAACATTTAAATTATAAGAATGATTACTGTAAGATTTGTAACGGATTTCCTCTCACACTTCTAGCAATTATTGTATACAAAGCAAGTTTAAACAAAAATATTCAAACTTATTTTTATTTTCATCGTGTTACGAGTAGGTACGTCTTGGCCCACCATGTATCTATCACAATCAGAAATTTATAAGAAAATAACCAGAACAAACGAATATATTAGGGGTTTCGGGAATCAGTGTGTAAATGTTCAATTTCATATACAATCATATTTTAACCAATTGTATAACCTAACCTGACCTAACCTAACAAAAACTAACTTCCTTCATATTACAGCACCCAAAACTACTTAAACGATAGAATATACAAATCCATATTATTNTTTTCATCGTGTTACGAGTAGGTACGTCTTGGCCCACCATGTATCTATCACAATCAGAAATTTATAAGAAAATAACCAGAACAAACGAATATATTTTCTACAAAAATCAGCCAACCAGCATCGGGCAGATAAAAATTCATATACAAAAAATCATCAATTTCGTGTTTGACATTCGAATATGTTGCCATCAATCAAATCACTGCTTAGATATCGTGGATATTTTTGAGAAGAGTAGTGTAGTCTGTCCATTACTGAATGAATAATTCAAGATACGTATTGACTAAAATATAAATGAAAACAAAAGAAGATTCGCGAACAAAAAGTGCCTGTGATACATGAAAAATATTGCGTGCTCATCAAAATACCAAAACAAAAAGCTTGAATAAATAAATACACTATTGATGCATAGCAAAAGTGTCGTATAAAAATGGCAAAAAGGATTTTATAATATTTCTTCTTCTTGTTTTTAGAATAAAAAATATTTAAAGCAGTTATAAATTGAAATCACGCTCATCTGGAACGAAATTCGTACTAATTTATCATATGACAGTTAAACATGTGTTTTACACATTTGTTTGTTGTACTTAAAATTGTACATTATGTTTAATGCCCACGTCGAACGATGAGTACAATAAAATTCTGATGACGTGTTGCACAGCATCAATTTCGAATTTTATTCGTATTAAAATTTATTTGTTGCTATTTCGCTTGCACTGTTACACCAGACGCAATTAATTATCCTTTAGATAAAATGATTCCAAGAATACATTTCATGGTGGAGCCGTCAGACACCACAATTTAATAGTTAACAATTTATTGAACAATTTCATATTAGCTAGTAGATAAAAACAATTTATTTACAACACAAATAAAAATTTAACTATAATTAATAAATAATTCAATATTACCACAATAGTAATGCCCTACCTTCTTATAAGTATGTATAATTGGCAAAACATACAAAATGGCAGGAAGCCATCGTGCACGTCAACGTTTTACCTAGTAATAATTTTTTAAAACACGTGTTTTGATAAATTGATTCATTTGCGTTAGAAACTATGTGAATTTTGTAAGGTTTGTTTATTTTAAAAGGATGTTAATATGGGTTTAATTTTTTGAAACGGTTTTTAACGAAAACCTGTAGTCCAACATGTGTATTTTGTTAAAATATCAACTGAACTATAAAAACTTTACGCAGAGATCAATTTATCTATTGCTAGGAAAAGCTAGTAAATTAAATATTTCATGTCATAGATTTTCGTTAAAAATAATATATCATTTGTTATTTTTCCTACAATACCTACCGAAAAAATACTTCCTAAAGCAAATATTTTCCATTCATTGAAAATTCACTGAATTAATAGATCTTCAAATTTGTTAAAACAAAAACGATATCGCAAAATAAGGCTGATGTATCTAATTTTGAGACCAAAGGTACTTTTATACCATTGTATTCACACAGAGAACTTTGGGCTTGGCTAGTGGAACAATTGCATTTAATTAACGTGTTTCAGTTGTTACTTTGTTGCTGTTATGTTCCATTTACAGCAAAGTTATTAAAGGAACGAATGGTGTGAATATTAATGTGAAAAATGGACTACTTTTATTGACAAACCGACTCGTCGTATCATTTTCAACGCATTATAGCATCTACCTCGGAAATATTAATCATTTTGGGAAATTCGTTTAAAACACCACATTTTTTATCTACCAAAACTATTAAATTAACGCAAGTATGGTTGGATCATTTAGTGATGCATGTATTCTGCAGTTTCTGCGACTAATTTATTAATAAGAGAGCAATTTATTCATAATCCCCGCGGTTAGGCAGCTCCATTTGCCGGCAATTTAATTAACTGAAAGTTTCCCGCAACTTATTCGAATAAGTTAACTTTTGCACAGCGCTTTATTGAGCAACAAGTGCAGCGGGTCTGTTTTGAAAGTTACGCAGAACTCTTGCGGGTAATATTACGTAGAGGGCACGAACTCGGACCAAATAGTAATAGCTGAGTGGCAGTCTCGCTTTCCAAAACGTTTTACCTTCATTGGTTTGTGACTTCCATTATTTGGAATGCCTTAGATACGAACTTCGTCCCATTTATCCGAAATCAATTACTCTCCATACCGAAATACTATTAAAAGGAAACTCGCTGGCTGGGGGAATTTATCAAGACTGATAAGGCAAATAAGGTCAAAATTATTTAATTGGTTCTAATAATAGCGATCGATCTACAACTTATTTATACTTATCNGTTGGACACGCACCTCCACTATTTCCTATACTGAACTAATCTTCGCATTTCCCTAAAACTAGAACATCTCACATCCTTAACTATTTGCGAACGCTAATCTAATCTAGATCTACCTCTACCCCTCCTAACTCCCGTTTCTGCCTCTAATGTGTCTGTGACTAGACCTTCATGCCTAAGAAGGTGTCCTACTAACCTATCTCGCCTATTTCTTGTTGGCTTCCATAGAGTCCTTTGTTCTATTCTTTTTAATACCTCTTCATTTCTAACCTTCTCTATCCACGGTATCCTTATCATTCACCGGTAACACCACATTTCGAACGCTTCTAACCTTTTCTGTTGCGCCCACTGTCAATGTTTCGCACCCGTACAGTGCCCTGCTCCAGGCATACACCTTAACAATCTTTTTCGAATTTCTAAATCAATCGTTCGCAAGCATAGAAGTAACTTTTTTTATTGAAGGCGACTCGACCCTGCGCGATCCTCTGCTTTATATCCCTACTACTCCTTGCGTCCTGACTTATCTGACTTCCTAGATACCTAAAATCGCCCACTTCTTCTAATTTTTCGTCTTCTATCTTTATATTCGCCTTTTCCCTACTTCTTCTTCCCTTGCATACCAGTATTTTTGTTTTATTTTTATTTATTTTCATACAATACTATTTTGTCAAAACTGCTTCCATTTTATTTAATGCTATCTATACTAA
>NW_020440863.1:0-3683 GCF_000699045.2 Agrilus planipennis
CTACTTGTATAGGTACCTAATTAAAAATTGCATCGATCTATGTCTGGAAGACATAAATAGATCTACAAATGAAATACGTAAATCATAAAGGGTATAGATTGTACTAAACTCGATGTGTGTTAGAGTAGATGAATAGGGATTTGTTTTACAGAGATTAGAGGCTGTTTCTCAATACAGAATAAAGGAAGAAAATAGTCCATCTGTAACTGTGGAACATTACGAGATGAAAATTCTTTTTAATATCTTGTTTAATATCGTACATGAATAAGGCAAAGTATTGGTCGGTTTTTTATATGTAGATATGTTTAAATTATTGTAATCCTGACTGGCAACAAACACAAAATTAAAAATTGATTTTCATTGAGATACTAGTGCCTACTACTGGATTTAAATAAGATATGCAATCATCTTCTACACAAACGAATTATAATCGTAATAATGAAGCGGTTTACCTTGGGTAAGGAAATACGAATTTCAACTGGTAACCTTTAAGGTTAAACAGTGTCTCAATTTCATTGCGATCAACTCCCAAAATATCGTATTTATATTTTATAGAAATCCATAAACTATATTTAATTAAACTGTAACTTTGCAGCAATTATTTGCATTGCGGTTGTAATAATTGCAAACCTGCATGGACCATCGGACAATTAAAAATTGTTAAATTGATTAATATCTAGTCATGATATTTACTCAATACTATTTAGCAGTTACGGTTCCTTTTACAAAACAGTTTACAGCATTATTTGTAGAATGTTTATTGGTATTTTAACGAAAACATTAATCAATTAGGTAATTATATAGCGCTAATCGTCATTCGTTCATTTAAGTAATTTTATTGGCATTATAGTTTATATAAGTATTAGAAAGCAAAACCATTAGATTTGTAGTAATTGCTGATGTTATTTGCGTTAGTTTAATAATAGCAATATTCTAAATTTTACTTATCATAATAAATATAGGTACATTTAGCATTTCACTTTAATGAGATTTTAACTTATTTGTTTCAGATAATTAAACAGATAACAAATGCTCTTAATAATTTTCCCTTGTTATAAATATAAATATAGTTACCGTATTTTTTTATTACCTTTTTGTTATTATTCCATTAACAAACAGTCGTATAGCTTTTATCGCTCTTAATTGTACGATTTTTCTTTATATAAAAAAAGACGTATATTTTACGTAAATTATGTACGTCCTTAAAATATCATTAAATAAACTAATGAATTAGAAAGGTAAAAAAATGAAGTATTTAATATTACTTTTAACATTCAACAAAACGAATTCATACCAATGGTAACATATTTGTAATCGATTTAATAAGTGACGTACCTACTTAAAATTTAAGATAAAATTACAANTTTTGTTATTATTCCATTAACAAACAGTCGTATAGCTTTTATCGCTCTTAATTGTACGATTTTTCTTGATATAAAAAAAGACGTATATTTTACGTAAATTATGTACGTCCTTAAAATATCATTAAATAAACTAATGAATTAGAAAGGTAAAAAAATGAAGTATTTAATATTACTTTTAACATTCAACAAAACGAATTCATACCAATGGTAACATATTTGTAATCGATTTAATAAGTGACGTACCTACTTAAAATTTAAGATAAAATTACAACGAATTAACACAAGAGTTCTAAACTCGCGTAATAGAGGATTTGAGATCTAAATTGCTACAAGAAAACAGCAATTCGCAAATATTTACGTTTACCGTTAAGTTACATGCTAAGTTGTTAAGATATATGTTAGGCATGTACTATTTCACTAGGTACTAAAACCAAGCGACATTGACTTTACCATTTTAGTGTTGTAACAAATACCTAAACAGCTAGGTAACTCATTAAAAACCAATTATGTAGTACTAAATTGCGTAATAATATACCTGTAATAATATCTAATTTTGCATGTGTCTGTCACACATGGATTCTAGTCAATATACCTAGTTACAATTGTTATTATTTATCGTATGAATTAATTCATTGCTAACTTTATGTTGAGTCATTTGCTGTAGATAGCAATTTCATGATCCTTTTTATTCTTTACGTTTGGTACATAACGATTATATTATCTACAACAGTTTCTATTTAAATTTACAATTTCCTTTCTCGTCGATGGTGAATTCTTAACAAAAAGTTTTCTTTTCCGTGAAATTGCCCAACGGTTTGATGGACTATCATCGTTAACCAAGTGTTGGATACTTTCAAAACTTTCTCTAAAATTAATGGTTTTCTCTGTATTTCGTTCTGTTCTTATGAACCTATGAGGTAATCATCATACAATGATGGTATCGTAATTAGCGAATTATTGGGAAAACCACAAAGTTTGGTAGGTACCGCAAAACAAATTTTCCGACATGAAATAGTACACCTACGTGTGGTAACTCACCTTTAATGATCACTATGGCGAAAACGGCTACTAAATAAACCAAAAACTGATGCATTATAAAATTTCTCTTGCCAAAGCCACATAAATACACACAATTTCAAATTCTTTTAATCCAGAAACAAGCACGATTCGATAAACTATTAACAGAAAACCGAAAACACTAACCGGAACCTATTTTAAAAATAATCTCCACAAAGCACATGAGACAGTGAAAACAACAGTTCGACAAGAATGTGAAGAGTCCATCAGGAGCTTCACCCATGACTTTCAAAATTCGTAATGATTTATGATAACAAATGCGTATAGAAGTGCACAATTAATCTACACGTTATTGCAGCGTTCAGTGTATATTATTTTGTGTAATTCTTTTTTGTCAATCCGGTTACAAAAACACGCACTTCGACACATTGACGTTGTTAAAACCGTGGTACCGTGATTCCGACAGGTGTGGAACAAAACAGGTAATTCTTTTAGAAAGTTCTTCATATCCATTGGCCAATGGAAACCAGCGTAGAATTCCGCTTAGCTAGTTATACAATGTGCGTCCAGAAAAGAATGGGAATGCCGTGAATCGCACACATTAAAAAGAGAATCAATCGTATCGATCAACAAATTAAAATATCACCGCTTTTTTTCTCGCGCGGTATACCGTTATAAGTACAACGCATGACCATAAAGACCTAACAGTTCGTTGATCGATAAATGACAACAAAACATGCTACTTGTATAGGTACCTAATTAAAAATTGCATCGATCTATGTCTGGAAGACATAAATAGATCTACAAATGAAATACGTAAATCATAAAGGGTATTAGATTGTACTAAACTCGATGTGTGTTAGAGTAGATGAATAGGGATTTGTTTTACAGAGATTAGAGGCTGTTTCTCAATACAGAATAAAGAGAACCAGTTTCCATATATTCCCGAAATTCATTTGTAATCAAAAGGAAAACCAACCCAGTAAATGGTTAATTCATAAACAAAAATTATTTGGACAAACTACAATTTTTTCTGTTAGCTATTAAAATGTTTCCCCTTGAAATTAATTTTCTACAAAATATAGGATTAATTATTATCAACTAGAGATTCCAGATCTGCAAATGCTCTCACTAGATCAGTTTAATTTTAACATCACTTTACTTTTTAGTAGTGGATCACAATAAACTTTTTTGATGTCTTAAAGTTTTCTATATATTTAAATAACTCACACTTACCTTTTATTTGATACTACTCGCGACCACATAGTTTGACCTAGACTATTCTTTCTTAAAATCAAAAAT
>NW_020440864.1:0-3700 GCF_000699045.2 Agrilus planipennis
TTTTGGCAGGTACTGTATGAAAAAGTATGTTTAATGAACAAGAGTCGAGAGTATAATGAGTTTTTTCTCCCTACCTACAATTGTGCCAGCGCGCATCCAATACATTCGAATGGGGCACATCGCTAGAGAAAGTAAATTAACTATACCACTAACTATATCTCGCCTATAGAGTCCTCTGTTCTCCTATTCTTTCTAATACCTCTTCATTTCTTCTCTTCTCTATTCACGGTATCCTTATCATTCGCCGGTAACACCACATTTCGAACGCTCCTAACCTTTTCTTTTCCGAAGATAACATTAAGCAATTATAAACAGGAATTATTTATTTCATCATTATTTGAATTGTACAGTATATGTACTCATTTATTACCAAAAACAAATTGTGGGAATCGACCTACACACAATTAGGTCCAGTTTGTCTGTTATTGTTTATGGACCAATTTATCAGAAGGCCACCCAGACGTGTAACAACTATATTATGGCCCACAAGAGCAGTTAGTTTTCTTTGAATTTTATTGCACTTAATCTCCATCTATTTTAAGCCATCATATCATTAAGGTAAAATTATAAACTACTTTATTGTTCGACAGAGGCGATAAATCTTTCCAAATTTACAATCAACCAATTTAATAATATGGCTTGTTGTGGACTAGTTCACCATTATCTTACTTATAATATTTACCTACACAACACAATAAATTAAATGGAAATGCATATCGTAATTAATTTACTAAATGGTGCAATTTATTTAGGAATAAAATTTAGTAGTAAACAGAATTATTATCGAATTCAAATACGAAACATTTATTTATTGTTACCCAATTGCTTATAGATTTTGGAAAATGCTTTCGTCAAGATACATTTACTTACTTCAACACAAAATATTTCATAAATATCATAAAGCCAAACAATTTTAATTATTCTATGAGCCAGTTCCTCAAATGTTTTTTGGTTCACCGTATGATAAATATCAATGAGAATTTTCCTTATGAAAAATTCCATGCTACATTTACTCAATTATTTATAATGGTACAATCAATTGGTTATCTAATCTCTTTTCTCTTAAAATTCATCATCGTTTTCATATCCAAAACAAATTCTAGCGAATTGCGTATGATATATGTACAGTTTACACATTCGTTAATCAGTGTATCACTAAACAAAGTTATTCATATTGTAATCAAAATCTTGGTATACACCAATGGATTTTCTATTGCAGTTCTCATGCAATCATAAAAAGGTCGGCAAAATTTTTTGAAAGATCCGACATGATACAGGAAATTTGAACAAATACCTTCACTCATTTTTTCATATAAATAATAAAGTAATATACATAAGTTTAACAATGTTCGGTGGACGTTTCGCCTTACCTGTATATGTAAATTGTTATTATCGTAGGTTTCTTTATATTCTTCAAATTAGTAAAATTCTAAACTGAAAAAATTTTGTTCTAGTTATTGGTTTTTGAAAATACAGGAACATTAATTATTTTATTGAGGCGACTAATAAAATAATTCTATATACTCATATAATTTTTATAAGAAACCAAGTTTGAATGTAGGTTCGTAAAAGAATNCAGACATAATTCTTTTGGGCATTTTGTAGATAAAGAATAAAGTCAGTTCTGTATTTATAATATTAGAGGTAGTTTAAGTGTAAATCAAAAACCAAATGTAAATATTGAAAAAATTAATTGAATTAATCATTGACATTTTTTATATCAGTTACTTCCTTCTTATTAAATAAAAAATGTTTGATGTACTTAGTTTTTTCTTTACTTATAATCAATACTCCTGATGAGGTACTAGAGTAGGTACTCAATAGTATGTCGCATGCACATTTGTTTCTATATATAAAGGTTTAGTTTGTTCACGGTACACAGTGATCTAGCTGTTTACATAATGGGGTAGTACACACAGCATTACAAGTTATAAGAAAGAGACATACAGACAAAAGTCTAGCTATACGTTTTTGTTTTCCCTTTTGGATATGGGCCCAAGAAATGGTAAATGAGGAATAGTTTACAAATTAAATATATATTTATTAATTTGTCTCGTTTGTTATTCAGCAGTATAAAAAGTTATTTAGTTTTCATTTTTTTCTTTTTCTTTCCAATACTATTAATGCCCTTTTTACGTTTCGCTTGTAATTCCTCGTGATTAACCTTAGGGCAGTCCCTTTTCTTGTGACCCTTTTCTTTGCAGTGAAAACATTCCTAAAATTGTATTTTCTTTTTACCTGTTTCTTAATTTGTATTACAGAAGAAAGCCTTATTCACCTGTGAAAATTCAATATCTCCGCATTTATGATCGGGCTGTGCGCATCTATTACATTTTTCACAATGTTTCCAACTTGGTTTAACGCATCTATCGCAAGAATCGCAATGTTTGTATGTCCTCCCATCTTTTGATGTGCAAGAATTACACTTATTACAATGATTATTTTCAGATGAAATCCATCTTTTACAAACTTTACAGTATTTGTACCCTTCGTCTTTTGGTAACTCAATACAACTACAAAAAAATCTTATTCAAAACGTACTTATCCAAATATACCTTTAAATTAAATTTAATTAAAGGCTTTATGTGTGCTATAAAAGAAATAATTCAAGTACAACTTCTTTAGTAAAAAATACGAATTGAATAATATGTAGTTAGGCTGATGAAAACACTGTGGGTAAAATGATATAAAATGAAAAAACTGTTCCTTTATACCTAGGGTCAATATTGGTAAATATTCGTACTGGTGACCCATATTTTCGCCCCTTGTTTCCATGTTGAAATAAACTGTGATTGTCATAATAAGAGTTAATTATCACACCTAAAGTCTATTTAAAAAAAATATTTTCAGGACGATAAGTATGACTTACCTACTAGTAAAAGTAAGTACTATTTGATTCCCAACACCATTCTTCAATTATCTTATCAATGAAAAATTATTGTGACAGCTAATTTAATCGTTCTGATAACCGTATGAGTAAATGGAAATAGAAATGGAGAAAAAAATGAGAATAATAAATTTAACATACCAGCTGTCTCTGAGAGAAGTTGTGGTATCGCTCGTTTTATGCAAGGCTACGCTAAATCCAAAATAAGAATCTGTAGGACCCCGTTTTAAAATTGGCTGTCTGTCTTCCAAATTAAAACACAAAACACAGGCAGTCGTTAAGGACAATATCAGTACACATTTTTTCCTATACATTTTGATTTCGATAAAAGTATTGATATTATAGCATAGTAGCTTTCTTTCGTATTGGCAAAACAAAGAACACTTAACGCGTTTTATTAATTTCAAAAAACAATTGTGTAACTAATTGAAGTGTTCGAATGTATGTCATCAAGTGTCTTTTCTTTTAACCGGTAAAAAACGTGAATGTATTCTATTTTTTATTATACACGTGATTCAATAATTCATTCTTGTTCGTACATCCTAAACTCGCGCCTTACAAACACACAAGATCCTCCGAATACATACCACAACTGAATAAACCGCGTGCTTTAGCAAAACATACACGACTTGTGGATATTCTAAAAGTCCGAGAAGTACATAACAACTCAAACAAGTTTCCCGACTAAAAGACACGAAGGTTGACGATCTACTGCAACAATTACAGAACATTTTGCTGCTCCACCATAGGCAACCTACATTACTGCTGATGTATACAGATTATCTAACTTTAATTTTTCTTTTTTAAAAATTA
>NW_020440865.1:0-3692 GCF_000699045.2 Agrilus planipennis
TTTATTCTTGATGAAGAAGATAGTATTATCAACGCAAAAAGAAAACATGAAACAAGGATAAGAATGTGGATGCATGCAAGTTTATTGCAACGAAAAGCGGAAGGAGAAACATTAATTACATTTGATGCAATTGTCGCTTCAACGGGTAATAGCGGACTGAACCGGGAACAAAAGAGCACTCATACATGTCGTGACAAGTTCGATCTCGCTCAAACAAAATTTCTTCAAGACTGATCGCGACTGGAATGAGATTCTGCCGGAACTTGACTATTACATTTAATAATATTTTACCAGACCGAGAGCTGACTGCGAACGAACCGCGATCGACCTTATGGTGTGGATCCAGCCTTAGTATCGTCGTTAAGCATACTCTCAAAACAAAACAGTGTATTCATAAATATTTTATTGTTCACAACATAGATACATCATACAAAGTGATGGTATGATAATAATCAGTTCAGTGTGCACAGATTAGTTTTAAAATGTGCTTAGTACAGCTCAAAACACATCGAAAACACTTGGCACAAATAGTACGTGCATTTATGTGGAATATGCTTTTCCACGAGATTTTGCCTTCACTGTACGAATAAATCTGTATCGTGTGTATAAAAAAACGAAAACATATATACCTTATTGTCACAATCTTAGTCTGTATTCTGTTTTAATTATAGGGCTACCAAACTTAAGCTTTTAGAAAATATTAAACTCTGAAAAGTCTTCCAGTTCCTGTAATAATTGTTTAATAAAATCGGAATTTACTATTAGTTTTATTTTTTGAGGCTCTTCTTCACAATAAATATTTAACAATATGTAGGTTAATCGTAATTAATTGGACAATACATTAACTCAACCGACTTCAAAAAAAAAAACAGGAAATTCTCAACTTGATTGTACTTTTTGTGTGTATGTTTTATTGTGAGATTTTTTCGCCAATTGTGAACCGACTTTAATAATTTCATCAGAAAGGCTATATTTCAAAAGTGGTCCCATTAAAATTTAAAGAAAATATTCCACCTATAAGGATGGAAAATTACACAAAGATTAAAAATAATTGGCGAAATTAACGCAATCTCATATCATTTAAATTTTTAGTTCAAGTATGTACGTGTACACAAAACATTGAAGTCGGTTTTTATCATTATATGATAAAAATCCACATGGATCCCTAAATTTCACCCATGTTTCGTTGCCCAACTGCTTATAACCATCCTACAAACTGTTACCTGTTAATTATTAAATTTGAATTGCTGTTTATGTAGCTACACAAATATTGCTTGCTATTACTTTCCTTACTATATTTTAATTGTTTTCTCAATTATTTTTGGATGGATTTATACGAAATTCTAAAAGTGACGTCTTTTTTCAAACACCACAACTTTTAGACTCAAACAAATACTTAGATCGATAGATACAATGCAGCATTTCACATGTTTCGCAAAAATAGTAAAAGGGGTTCAAGAAAAAATTGTTTTTCTAATATGTTATTCAATAAGTAGTCCGTTATGATTTGCAATTCAAAGAAAACCGTTGAAATTAGATTAAAACAAAAGGGAGAGATATTGAAAACGTATTTAGAAGAGAGTTATGATACAAATAAATAATTAACTAAATTAATTTAACCCAAATGTAGGAACAAAGAATAACTAAATAATATTTCACGATAATGATCACTGAATTATTTTCTGCGACAAAATCTCGTCAAATGTTGTTTTAGCTTATGTATAATTTGTTCTTACAAAATAATTAAGTTTTTAACAGTCATTAAACCTCTTTCGTTAATGAACTTCTAACGAGTATTATAGTTATTACTTATAAAATAGTCATTATTTATTATAAAACA
The DNA here is from genome assembly GCF_000699045.2 of Agrilus planipennis. Taxonomy (NCBI): domain Eukaryota; kingdom Metazoa; phylum Arthropoda; class Insecta; order Coleoptera; family Buprestidae; genus Agrilus; species Agrilus planipennis. Next base: position 1,841 of record NW_020440865.1, read on the forward strand.
CTGAGAAAATTTTACGATATTTTAAGGTATGAAACTTTTGGAACAAGATTATTATACTGTATACCTCTGTCCTTAAATGATAACAGACTAAGTACAAAAAAAAAATGTTTAATTAAAGTGACAATAATTCATTCCTGTAAAATTTTCTTCATGCAAGTATTACGTTACATACCCTTACATTCTAAACACTAATAACTGGTAAATAGTTTACAACTTTTACACAGCCTATTATTTAACTGCTCAGTAATAGTAATTAAAATAATTAACAGTTGTGATTAAATGTTCGGTGCAAAATGTTTTGAAGTAATTGTCATTGTCAGTATAGGACTTAATACCTCAGCAATAATGTATGGCATATTAATAAAAGCAATACAAAGAGATACTACAAAAGTAGACGTTATTGTTTTTGATTAACTAAAAATTGTATCTATGGTAGGTACACATTTAAAAAGTTTAATACCAATAATTTTTTTTTGACATACAATAAAAGATTTGTACTTAGTAGTGAAATAAGAACCGAACATAGGGATATTCTGCTACATGCAATACGACGTATTAGCATAGGAAAATTCCTACAAATGCCTTCAGCAATCGTTTGATAAATAAATGTAAGTCCAACAAAGACATTTTAAGACTTTTGAGGGATGTTTGTTACGCTGTGTTCAGAACATTCTATGAGCTCTGTTACTTTGTTAACAATTTTCAAAGCAGCAGGTGACATTTTCAGATAGATAAACTATGTATTTTCGTTCATGCGACATAAAAAGAAGAATGCCGGCAAAGAATAGTGTAATTTATATACAGGTAAGGGAAAATATATACCTATCATAGAAGCTACACATTTCTTTAATGGCACTTCTTCTTTTAGCTTCGTACGAGAAAAAAGTATAACTTGATCAACATGTAGAATATATTTTTTTAACTACATCACATCTTTCTCTGAAAATTGTTCTATGTACCACAGATGGCGTCCACCAGACTGTTTGTACTATAAACAGTATTCATACGACTTTTCCAAAAACATCGTGTATTTTTCATGCATGATGCCGCCCTTTGACGTCTGCATATAAGAAAACATCTCTATGTTCGGCCCTTAACTCGCCACTAGTGAATAGAACTACTATTTTAAATGCATACTATTAAATAAAATAATTCGAAGTGGTCTGTATTCTGTCGAAACTGCCAGACGCGGATCGCGATTTCGATCTTTCTGGATCTCATCAGCGCGTCGCAGACAGCTCCGACAGAACACAGACCAACTTTTATCTGCTGTTTTAACAGCGCGTTTTAGAAAATACCACAATTGGCGCGGTAAACGCCATCTGTAGTACGATGCTACGCATACTATTAATATCAAAAGATGTAAGTTTATACGGTAACAAGCATTTGAAGACACAAGTAAATACGACCAATACATTTGGTGACAGTTAATATAAATCGGACTTTAGACATCGACATCTTTTGGTTATTAAACGTGTCTTGAAGCACTTGCTGTAGTATAGCACAAACATCGACTGTCTTATTATCACACGGAATTACCCCTAACTATCTCTTATACATTTATTATATTTCAATACCGCGAATATTACAGAGAACTAATTTGGGAAATTATATCCATCATCTTAAGGTTCATAGTCAATTAATTTCTTTTTCCACATATACATCTAAATTTCGAATTAGTTGGTTCCGGTTAGCTAACGCTACGATGTAGACTTATCATTAAATCGATTATTACAAATATACAATATGAGCAAAAGTAGTTAAGTATATGTATGTTACATCTTTTAATATGATATTTGTCATCTAAATATGTTGCTCCATTGTAATTTCATTGCATTTAAGAATTAATAAA
>NW_020440866.1:0-3704 GCF_000699045.2 Agrilus planipennis
TTAATCATCTTTACGCAATAATCTAATCCTGGGAGCGGGTCTACGTTATCATATTACTATTTTCAAAGTACATTCTTATGTACCTCATCATCATCATCGTAAGGTCGTCAATCTTAAAACTGGTTGGACACGCACCTCCACTCTTTCATATCCTGATCTAATCTTCGCATTTCCCCAAAACTAGAACAGCCCACATCCTTAACTATTTGCGAACAGTAATCTAATCTAGGTCTACCTCTACCCCTCCTAACTCCCGTTTCTGTCTCTAATATGTCTCTGACTAGACCTTCATGCCTGAGAAGGTGTCCTACCACCATATCCCGCCTATTTTTTATTGACTTCCATAGAGTCCTCTGTTCTCTATTCTTTCTAATAGCTTCATTTCTAACCTTCTTTATCCACAGTATCCTCATCATTCGTCTGTAACACCACATTTCGAACGCTTCTAACCTATTCTTTTCCGCAGCGCCCACCGTCCATGTTTCGCATCCGTACAGCGCCGCGCTCCAAATATACAATCTTTTTGAAATTTCTAAATTAATCGTTCGCGAGCATAGAAGTGACTTCTTTTTATTGAAGGCGACTCCAGCCTGCAATATCCTTTGCTTTATATCCTTACTACTCCTTCCGTCCTGGCTTACCTGACTTCCTAGATACCTAAAATGAGCCACATCTTCTAATTTTTCGTCTCCTGTCTTTATATTCGCTCTTTCTTTACTTTTTTTTTCCTTTGCAGACCAATGTTTTTGTTTTACTTTTATTTATTTTCACATAATACTGTTCGCAAATAGTTAAGGATCTGGGTTGTTCTAGTTTTAGGTAAATGCGAAGTTTAGCTCAGGATAGAAAAGAGTGGAGGTACGTGTCCAACCAGTCTTAGGACTGACGACCCTATGATGATGAATACTGTTTTGTCAACACCGTTTCTATTTTATTTAAGACTATCTCTAACTGGTCCTTGCCAGATGGTAATAATGTTATATCATTTACAAATCTAAGCATACCAATCTTTAGTCCTTGTATATCTATCTCTACAGTTGTACTGTCTTTAATGATGTTGATCGCGTCTTCGATCTATAGATTAAAAAGTAAGGGTAACAGTGTGCATCCCTTCCCAATATTTACTTCTCTACGTTGCAGCTACAGCTCTATAACTGCCTGTTGCTCTTTATACAAACTTAAGTATCACTCTTCTATTTCTGTAACTGTGTAATTTTGGGTGTCCGGATTATCGAGGCCCTACTGTAATTATTTTGTTACAACTGTTCTTTTTGTTTCAGGTAAATCATCATCTACATTACTTCTACTCTATCAGAATTGGTGGGTAAGTGTTTTCTAAATGTTTTGCTGTAAATGTGTTATGAAAACTATGAAAATTGTCACTAGTCTTCTAGTATCTATATCAATGACACCTTAAAATATTACTTTCATTGTTCATGTAAACGGAAAGTAAATATTCCAATTTACAAATGAATGATAGAACAATGTGCCGAGTGAACAGTATCAATGTTCGTTCGAAATGAAAAAGTCGAAGAAATAAATCAAAACTAAACTTTGAAGGTAGCGAAAGTGGTAAACTTTTCGTTTAGCGAAAGATAGCGCGGCATTATCGGATAAGACATAAAATATGTCTCTCCTTGGACGGAACTAGGCAATTTCATCGTTACTCTCTGAGCAAAAACAACATAAAATGTTATTTCTTCATCCACGGCCGACTATCATTCCCTTAAACGCCGCCGTCGGAAAAGCACGAAAACCGAGGTCAAATAAGAAACGAGAGATAAAGAAATAACGCAAACGGTAAACTCCCCCCCTCAATAGGCATAGAGACATACAAACGCATCTTTTAATCCAAAAAGACACAAACGATTTCTACACGACAAGGTACAATACTCATCTTAACATCACAGCAAATTCTATACATGAATTAATTTTTGAATACCCCTACAGGTAACCTCAAATTAATGAGAAAAAATTGTTGCTACTGTCATGCCACCGCCGGGAATCGAACCCGGGTCCTTGGTTTTTCGTATCACTGGTTAATCACTAAAGTACGAGAGTTAACAGCAGTAAATGTGTCATCATTGCAAATTGTTTAAAATTTCTTGAGTATAAGTCCTATAATAAGGGCCAGGGTTCCATTCCCTCATTGAAATTTGAAAAAATTGCGCATATACTGCAGCGCGTTAGGGTCCAAAGGGTCTGACTTAATATGACGCACGCTAGGGTAAGACACATATTTAGAAGATTTTGGGGGTCTAGCAATAGGATTTACGTTTGGGTCGATTAAGACCTTTTTCTACCCCACTGCATACGGCTTAGAAATTAAAAACTAATATCAATTAATTAATCAATTAAGTCCTCGACCAGAACAAGTTTTACAATTGCGAAAAAGTGTTAGGGTTGGAGTTGACCGAGTCCTAAGAAAAATACGCGGTGGGCGATCACCGTCGGCGTCGTTGGCGTCGCAATGTGACGCCGCCGCCGTCACGTCCACTCACCATTCGAAGTTATAAAACTAGCCAATATCCGCTCTACCTTGGCCAAACGGCCGTGTCCGCGTATAACATCGCAGATGGCGCCGGATATTGGGGTCAACGTGAGATGCCATCCGCGCATATAAACTTCACATTCAACTCGACCGTGTCGCGTCTGATCAATCACCGAACATAAGGACCTTTCGGAAAAACTACCAGGGAAAACCAAATCCTGCCTTTTATATTCGGATATTACATACCTATCTACATTCGCAACGATAAGGCAATAAAAATATTTTCATTCAAATCGAGCGCGCAAAACTAAAATCGAATATAATTCGAAAAACTATAAAAAACAGTTTCATAACAACGATAATATAAGACTTCGTTTATTTTCTGTAGCGATGTGACCTTCAGTTTGACCGGCGCAAAGTAGAAAAGAACCGCACTAGGCCAGAAAAGGAAGGAGACAACTCTCGGCCAAACTGTTAACCGGTGAGGAGCGTATAATCCTTACAGTACTGCACAGAAAAATTGACCATTTTATCCACTACAATTGCATTGCTCAAATGTACTGGTATTGGTACCATTTACTACTGAAAAAATCAACGAGATGTTTATTTATATTTGAAGACATATTAAAGGCTTTAACGCTTGTTTTAGACTCGCACTACTATTCATGATTGAACAAAACTTTTGGCAGGTACTGTATGAAAAAGTATGTTTAATGAACAAGAGTCGAGAGCATACCTACTGCAATCACTAATTAACAAATTTTGAAAATCTTGCGTCAATGGGTTTTGGTTTTGATATACATAATAATTCTGTGGACTTTAAGAACTGGGATTTCCCCGCTTCATCCATTAAAAAACACTTCAAAATATCCGCTGCCGCCTCTCTCGGTCTGCTAAATAGCTACCGCCATCGTTGAAACAATGTCTTGTTTCCGAATCCAACTGTGCTTTCACTTGGCTAGGTATTGTTCGGGAGTAATCTTAATTGATGCCCCACAGTCATCCATCATCGTTGTTGGGGAAAGACGGAGATGTTATTATTGCCTGATGACAGTGTAGACGCCACCACTACCTTACAATAAAGCATCTTTTCCACGTAGGTACTATCGAATCATGAGTGGATTAATATTTAAAACGACAAACAAAATTTTCAATAGAAATTGATATTTGAACTGGAAGTGTTAAAAAACCGAACGGACAGTCCATATGAATT
>NW_020440867.1:0-3706 GCF_000699045.2 Agrilus planipennis
GCTGATGAGATCCAAAAAGATCGAAATCGCGATCCGCGTCTGGCAGTTTCGACAGAATAAGACCACTGCGAATTATTTTATTCGAGTTGTAGATGTTTAATGAGGAAACGCATTTCCGATGAGCTCGCTTGGTCTATTCTATTATAGCTATCTATGAGCGCATTCAATTTTACGCGTAAGCAGGAAAATTGTGTTTGACTGGTGATATTGCCGAGAAAGGGGACTAAGGACAGGAGCAGCAACTTATTCCTAATGAATAACGTATAATCGTTAAGAGAGGACAGAAAAAGTAATCGTCCGCTGCGCGATGATCAATTTCGGTATTGTCAGTTGTCAAGCACAATACGTAAACAAACTCTTTCTGCCTAAGCGGCATATCGTATAATCGTATGCACACTGCCTTATTGCGCAGCAGACTACGCAACATAACGGAGTGATGCTCGCGTCCTATATTAAGCAAACCATGTAGTTATTACTGTTAACTATAGTACTTTCATTACCGAAATTGCGCATCGCGCAACGGACGATTACGTTTTCTATTTTTTATTAGTGATGATATCTTGCAGACACATTCGCTTTGGATTAATAAGTTATTGTTTCTACATCTAGTGTTCTTGATTAGGTAAATTGAAATTATCCGACGATTTAGCATATGAAAGTTTGTTCTGGAAACACTTCTTCTGTATGTTACGTAGGTATGTCAGAGTTGAATAGCAATTATAGTAAACTTACTAAATGAAGAATTTTTAAGGCTCAAAAATTTATTAAAGTGAAACTTCTATTACATCGTCTCAAATTACAGCCGGCCGCGGAGTAGGAGTAAAACTGAATAAAGACGCTCGGCAAAGCAGCCAAAGCCAATATGGCGACGCCCATGGCTTGCATGAGCTAACCGTGTAGCATTTATATTCTCACTCATTCGTGCAAGTGCATGAGTTATAGACTGTGAAACTCAAAGCGAAGATGAAATTATTGATAGGATAACTGAAGTTCAAAAGGATTCAATGATTTAAATAATTATTATCAGTTTTTAACATGCGTCTAACATTTGAATTATTGTATTTATTATGTATTCCGTACCCTCATACGCAGATTGAAATTAANAGATTAAGAACGTGATTTTAATTTTAATACCCTAAATCGAATAATTTTCCGAAAATTTACAGTTATATGCCTACAATCCGAAAAGTTTAACTTGCATCGTGGTTTCATAAAACCACACAATTTTTTTGTTTCTATTTCGGGCTTGATTTCAAATTATCCAATTGACGTTCAATTAAAATTACGAAAGGGAAGCAGATATATGCATCTAATAAATTACATTGATTAGTTTTATAGAATGACAATTCAATTAAAAAGTTTCTCTTTTTCGGCTCATAATCAAGATTAGTATCATCCATGCGTAGCGTTGTTTGATCTAAATCAAAGTCATAAACAATTAATTTTTACATTAACGAATTTTAGTCGTGCTCTCGCTTTTTCATGAGCGATTTGTTCCAAAATCGTGCAACATTTGATCTTGTCGGGCTTAATTTACGAAATTGCTTGGAGTCATTTATAGTTAGTTAGCGTTGAAGCGTTTTGGCAAACGATTGTTTACAGCCTGACGTTCCCCCATATGAAACGTGACGCAGCATAAAAAGCTTAAAACATAGAAAAACAAAACACGACCAAGTAGTTTACATTTTTTTCTCCTAAATTTAATGAAAAGCAGAAAAACAATCCCACGCTCAGTTAAATATATGCTCTTCAAAGTGACTTTGCACTTACGAGTACATTTATTATCGTTATACTAAAAAGGAAGTATTGTATTAGAATTTTTATAGTTAATGCATTATGCACTATTTAGAAATTCGAAAAAGGTTGTTAAAGGTGTATGTTTGGAGCGCGGCAGAAAAGGTTAGAAATGAGGAGGTATTAGAAAGAATAGGAGAACAGAGGACTCTATGGAAGTCAATAAAAAATAAGCGAGATAGGTTGGTAGGGCACCTTCTCAGGCATGAAGGTCAGTCATATTAGAGGCAGAAACAGGAGTTAGGAGGAGTAGAGGTAGACCCAGGTTAGATTACTGTTCACAAATAGTTAAGGATGTGGGTTGTTCTAGTTTTAAGGAAATGCGAAGATTAGCTCAGGATAGGAAAGAGTGGAGATACGTGACTAACCAGTCTTAGGACTGACGACCCTATGATGATGATGATGATATAGTACATAACACGTTCACGTAAGGTAAACCGTTCACCGAACATAGTGTGGCGTTTATTGCCACACTCGCCCCTGTCAGTCTCGTATATATGCATTTCTGTTTTCCCAATTTGTTTGTCTTTTCTTCTGGATCTAATTCTATTATGTATATTTCTGGAATCCTCGCCATGTTACTTTTACTTTTTTTCTACCCTTTTTCATACTTACTAAAGATGTCTATTTTCATTTCCAATAACTTACGTCTTTTGTTTCTTTTATCTACCCTTCTCAATAGCGCTCTTTTCGTAGTTTTAGATTTCACTTTTCTTTTGTGTACTTTTGCTTTCAAACTCGTCTATTCTTTTTAAATTTTTTACAAATCCTATCGAACCTATCCTATTGTGTACTCTCTCTCAATTGGTGTTATGCGAAACTTCACACTTTTCCCTAAACACAGAAAGTGACCCTTTCCTACATCCTGTTCACTTATACAAACATTTTTACGTCTATTACCCTAGTCATCTCCTTCATCTACTTTCCTGGTGTTCCATCGAAAAACACTAAACAAGAATCCTCAGTGAAAGTCCTCTACAAGTCCTCTATTCACTTTCTTACAACCTTTAAGAAAACCAGAACAGATCAGAACGCACTATTGGTTATCTCACTGTCATTCTTTTCTAACTATATAACTATTGCGTCCTAGTGTGTGTGTGCATAATATATTTTCTTTATTCAAGTTATATTTATGTCTAGTTGTATATGTATTTGTATAAATTTTTTTTTGATTAGCTGATTATGTATAAGAAATATTTGGCGATTCTTGAAGTTTCATTTTCTTTGTTTGCATTCTACGTAGTTTGAGCTTTAAAGATAAGATAGTAAACCAAAACAAGTTTCACTCGCACAAACAGGTTGGGGCCCCTTTATGACACCCTTCAGGGTAAGTAACAATCACCGGTGATCGCCTGAAAATACCAATTTCGGTGACTACGTTATCACTTAGAAATTTGCAATGGTACATGAAGGGTGTACGTATAAGCAACGAAGTGAGGACAGGTTCCAAAGGGAGCGGGTCTATTCGTACTGCGGCTGTTTAAACCAAATTTAGAAAAATTTTAGAAAGATTCAATTGTGATTCGACTCTAGTTTTTGTATATAGCAATGTACTATTAACGATCAAAATACCAAACTATTACTTAAATTATCACAGTAAAAGAACCCAAGTCTACAAGTTGTAATATAATCAATTTATTAGGTGTAAGCTCTTGTAAATAGTGTAAATATTGTGCAAATAAAAACAACAAAAATAAGGGAAACCTAATACAATGTGGTCTAATTTACCAAAAACGGATATGTCTGAGGAGGTCTATCAACCTATCTCGCCTATTTCATACCGACTTCCATGGTATATTAATGTTAGGCCCGAAGACCGAAAACGTTCAGTGGCTGGAAAAAACGACCACATCGCGTTCTGTCTGCCTTCGAACGCACAGAACGCGTTTTGGCTGTTTTTAAACGCTCGCAA
>NW_020440868.1:0-3677 GCF_000699045.2 Agrilus planipennis
ATAGTAGTGATTGTATAAACTCATTAATCAAAACTGATTAAATCAATATATTCTTTTAACCGTAAATTATTGAAAAATAAAAAAAATAATACGATAATATATGATAACAACTACCAAATTTAAATAGATTAGGTACATTTTTTTTTCTACGTTTTGGTTAGCCATTTTGTATCCACCATTTTGAATTTTGCAAATTCGATATCAAATTCGTAATTAGTCCCTAGTTCCTGATTTTCATGATTTTTCCTTAATTAATTTTCGATATATATCATTTAAATAAACAAAAAGAGATTTAGCGTACATCAACCGGTAGATATTGAACTTTTCAAATATTTTTTTGAATTCTTATGGAGTTACAAATTATTCCTTAACAATGCTTCCTTTTTTGCTCCGTTTACTTCACTATAAATTAAACAATAAATTAGAGTTTCGCCTTTTTTCTAAAGGATACCCATATCAAAGAAAGCGAAATTTTAAAAACTTGATTACAAGAGCACAAACCTTTGAGATTGAGAAATATTGTCAAGTTTCCTGAAAAAACTGTAAAATCCTATAAGTGGCTAAATCGGTTTTTATCAAACACAGTGGAGAACGATTTCACCAATGCCCAGCTTTAAAACAAACAAAAAAAGATATTGAAATCGGCTTATGCGTCGTGGAGCTAAGTGCGATGCTACAGACAAAAGGTTTTAAACTAACACCCTCCTTTTTATATCAGGAGTCAATAAATCTATACGCCCAACACACTTTTTTGTTTGAAAGTATAATATGAAAGTATTCTCTTAAAAAATATTTTTCTAAAATATTCTCAGACACGGTAAGTTTCCAGATGGCATTTATCTATCTGCATATTGTTAGAAAATTCGAGCTTTTAAAGAATTTTTCCTTAATGTATTGTAGAGAACTTCACTAGGGCGATTATAAACTATCATTTACACTTCGTTTACTTTCTTTAGCGATGTGACCTTTAGTATGACCTGCGCAGAATAGAAAAGGATGACACTAGGTCAGAAAAGAAAGGAGACAACTCTCGGCCAAACTCTTAACCGATGAAGAGCGTATAATCCGTACAGTACTGCACGGAAAAATTGCCCATTTTATCGACTTAAATTGCACTGCTCGAATGTACTATTATTGGTACCACTTACTACTGAAAATATTAATGAGATGTTGATTTATATTTGAAGACATATTAAAGGCTTATTATGCATTTAACGCTTGTTTTCGGTTTGTACTACTACTCATGATGGAACAAAACTTTTGGCAGGTACTGTAAGAAAAAGTAGGTTTAATGAACATGAGTCGAGAGTATAATGAGCTCCTTAATCCCTACCTACGATTTTGCCAGCGCGCATCTAAGACATTGGAAGGGGCACATCTCTAGGAAACTAAACGAAGTACAACATCATCATTATTGAGGAATATTTTTATTAAAAATCAATTTGAAAGGAGCGGAAGAAATAGAGTGAAAATCAGAACTGGATTTAGGGTTATTATTTAAACCATATCTAATCTGATGTGACAGTCCATAATATAGGTTTTGATACAGGGTTGGCTCCATTTTCGATACACATAAAATCTACAGTTCACTAGATCTGAAAATAGCTCAAGAAAAGTTTTGGCTGTAATTGCTGTTTTTCATAAAGTTTATTAGTTGCTCAACTATTATGATTATGAGTATCACTTCATTACAGTAAATGAACTAACGAAATCAAAAACTAAATTGCTGGTCAAATTCGGCATTTTAATGAACAACGATTTCCCGTTAAATAGACACTTTTCGTGGTTAGGAAAAATTAATTTCTATGCCATATGTGATCGTGCTTTAATTAAAATTCAAGAGATCGTTAGCGAACTCGTAATGCTACTCATGCGCAAAATAATTTGTTTTACGTGCCGAAGCAAATAAAATCTTTTTCAAGAGTCAATTTAGGTATTTTCAGGTTCATCAAGTGCATCTTCAACGCGACTATAATAAACTAAATCACACTTACAGGATTTTACATGTTCTATGTTTTAAATACAAATAATAATAAAATATCTGCACTATTCCCTGGTTTATTGTTTTTCATGTCATAGATCGGATCTTCTTAAAGTAATGAGTCGCGGCCACCTGCGGGGGAGCTGCTAAGAGTGGCTAATGCAACAAATAAATGTTTTTAGTTGTAAAATGAGTTCAAGGAAACATAAGCATGTTTATATCTTTGCATGATTTTCTTAACAAAAGTAACATATCATTATCAACGGAACAAAGAAATTATTGCAAATCACCTGACAATTAGCTTCTTTGAAAGTTATTTTCCGAATTTAAATGAAAATAAAGAGCATGACTGGATAATAACACCATTTAGTGCTAATTTTCAAGTTGGCCATCTTCCTTGGAAATTACAAGAGGAATTGATTCACTTGAGATCAGATTCAACACTTGAATTGGGATTTACTGGAAGTTATATTTCAGAATTTTGGTTAAAACGACAAAATGGATATCCATCATTAACTAACTTAGCATTAAATAATTTAATTCTATTTGCAACTAACTAAATTAAATTGTTTGTTACACTTTCAAGCTTTTTCTCATTGAACTGCACTTTAACCTATATAACTTTGTCGAAACCAGATCCAAAAAAAATAAACTAATTTAACCTAACCTGAGCTTTTCTTTTAACTACTCTAATCTAAAATATTGTAAATGTTTCAAATAAAAAAATAATTTATTTTAAAATAAAAAAAATGAGGTTGTTATTTGAATTGTGCACATAGTAGTGATTGTATAAACTCATTAATCAAAACATAATAACCGTGTTTCTTTTTTTTTGTTTCCGCCCTTTCACTGTTAAAGTTGGCAAATACATGCATTTACTACAGTAAGTGTTTGCATATACAAAATTCAAAAAGAGATAGGGGGACTGTGAGATATTGACTTGGGTTTCAAGGAGGCCGTAACTTCAAAAAGTTTAAGAAGCATTGTCAGATATAATAAGGTTTTCATTGCTATTTTATATGTATAGTATATTAGTATCAATGTGTTTGACTCAATATTAAGTGTCATGTGTTATTACTTTTATTTCATTAGTTAATAAGTAACTGCATTTAAAGACCATTCGTTTATTTTGTTTTTACAATTACCAACAACTAAAGCTAGTAACACTATCATCAGTAATGTTAGTAGGCGGGCAGTCCCTCCGGACTACCCCGGAAGGTAGGGCGGAAGACATTCTTCTTATATGATAACAACTACCAAATTTAAATAGATTAGGTACNGTTATTCAAGTAGAAAATTTAAACTTTACTAAACAATGTAACTTTTAGTTAAAAAAAAAAAAGAATAATAACATACATTTGAGCAAACAAATTCAATGGGAGTGTTGGCTTTGCATGGTTTTGGAAAGTTTGGATAAATTTGGCTCATAACTTGTTGTTTTAAGTTGCAAACACGACTCTAAATTTTCATTTGTTATTTGACTTCTTACTTTACTTTTAATTATATTTATGCAAGGGCTTGCTCGCAGGAATATGTCGATCCGAGGATAGTCAGCACTCCACATGCCAACTTCTTCACCTCACTGTAACAATCTGGAAGACTGTTGGGATGCGGTGTAAAGCGAGTACAAGTGGCTGAGAGATAGAATCAGTGCTTAATCCTCGTTAATCAATTGAGAACGATTTTTAAATGTTTT
>NW_020440869.1:0-1691 GCF_000699045.2 Agrilus planipennis
TTATTGAAAAAATTCTGAATTCTGACAACCTTTTCCATGGTTTTGACAGATATATACATTTATGTATTGGTTTTGTTATAAGGAACGTTAGGAAAAATAACATTAGTAAATCTGACATATCCACCTACCATGTGGTGTTAATATCGTTGTTTTGATTTTGCTCTCAGAAAAGCGTTTCGGTGAAATTTTATTAATACCAAATGATTTATTTAGTAGCTTCACAGTACAAATAAAAGTCGGTCTAATAGGTCCGAAAATGGAAATTCGACTTTTATAAATTCTAATCTTTACATTCGGTCATTACAATTTTTTCAACTGCTTTCGAAAAGCATGACGTAGGTATATTGAATGTGTAATAAGATTTTAGGATTTTTTGAAAAATGTTTATGGAATGAAATTTGTTTTAATGACTACTGAAACTGTAAAATATCTGTTCCCATTATTTTTCTTTTCTTTTTTATTTACTTATCATACTGTGAAGTTGGTCGTGTGGACCTCAAGCATCTCACTGGGTCAGGTGACTTTAAAAACTTTGTACACGAAAGGGTATAAAACTAATTTTTTTATGACAACATAAAAATTACAATTTTCGATTGTAAATGACTAAATTTACCGTAGAAATAGTATAAATTATTAAGTAAGTTGTAATAATCTCAATTTTGACATGTTTCTTAAAAAATTCTTTCAAATTTCAAAATTATTACAATTAATTTGTAATGTCAATTAAAGTAAATTTATTTCTGCTGAGATTCTATTTTTACAAATTCGGGTCCAAATGAAATTTTTATTATTTTCGCTTACGAAGCAACGGGCTAGTGGGATAAATTGTAAATCTCTTTAACATTTACGTAAATTTTCGTTTTTAATTTTCTCCGTGTACTACGTGAGGTCTACTCACAAACAAAATATTCCCCATACAAACGTAGCAACCCGATTTCACACCCTTTGGATTGATTTTTAATAATTACCAAAATACGTTTTCGTTTCATTGTATCAATGAGTATTATGACCAAGTAAATCTGACCACAAACAAAAATGTCTCATACGAACTTTGCCACTGTTTCTTTTCATCCCCTTAAGGTTTGAATTTCGAAGTATCTTTCCTTATTTTTTATATGCATCAGAAAGGAAACATCTACGCAAAATTTCAGCTACCTAAGTCCAAGAGTTAGTCTGAGCGTTGTTGAGTTAGGGATTAATTATACCTATGTAAGCCAGGACTTTTCTTTTTATACAAAGTGTACCAATAAAAATTCCCACTTGAAAAATACCGGAATTAACAGAAAATCACAAACACGTCCATTTTCTTTTTAAGAGGACACACGATGGCGTAATTTCGAGTTGTAACTTGAAATTTCAACTTGTAATTCGTAAGTGCTTATCGAATCCCGGCCTAACGTAACCTAACTCAATCCCAGCTTAAGCTAAGACAGTTACAAGAAAGTTCAAGAGTACTACAAGACTAATTTCGTTGGTGTTGTTTTTACCTACTGTAACCTTACTACCTTACCTTACCTCACCGCTACTTTTTAATCTATACACGAAGACGCCATCAACATCATTAAAGACAGTACAACTGTAGGGATAGACGTGCAAGGGCAAAAGATTAATATGCTTAGATTTGCAGATGATATAGCAGTATTAGCATCTAGCAAGGAGGACCTAGAGATAGCTTTAAATAAAATGGAAGC
>NW_020440869.1:2830-5606 GCF_000699045.2 Agrilus planipennis
AAAACTTAAAAGCAGCAGCATTTACTGAAGTACTGAAGTGCACTATAAATATATATTTATTTTCGATAAATAAAATCGGTAAGTAGTCGTTAACTTAATTATCGGAGCTGATATGAACGGGAGGGAACTCGGCTAGTACCCGGGAGAGAATTCGACTATCTATATTTTAACCAAAACTACCTGCGGGAGGGAATTCGGCATCACCGGTTTAAACTGACCCTGTGTCCTATCATATCAAATAAGATTTGCAACAAATTTAGTTCCAAAACGGTAAGTAAGTCACAAAAGAAGCTTACCTACAAGAAAAACCAAAGCCCCCAGTAGCACACATTCATGTTCATACGCACAGACGAAATAAAATAAGTGGTTATAGCGTTTTTTAAATTCAAAAGTATTCTTCATAACGAGTTTAACCCGAAAGGATATATAGATGTAATAAATCAAACTATTTAGTAGTCTTGATGTTCATGAACACTTAAGGAAATTTAAAATTGAGATCATTATATTACAGACCATTCACGACAATAATATTTTTTGTCAGATTTATGCTTATTGTATTAATGTAAAAACAATTCCAACCCCAAATAACGTTTTTTACACCTTACACTTTATTGGCCCTCTTTGTGTCTTAAATGAATGGCGAAATTATACAGCGAACAATTTAGAGCCATTAAATACTGACGAGGAAGGTTCTAGAAAATTCTTGAGACTGAATGAATGACTACAGTGCGAGTTATTATTCTCCGACTTAAATTGATTTGTCAAAAATAACTTTTCGGTACTGAATTTGATAATATTTTGAACCAAGACTGGTCTAGAGATACTTTCGGTTACCATACTCTTTTTTCCGAACTTATGATCAGTTAACCAGTTAGTCTCAAATATCCCTTGATATTTTGAGCAGTAGCGTAGTTGACGACGCCCAGGTGCCTAAAATGTCCAACAAAGGTCACTTTTTTTGGACAACTTAGAATCAGTTGTATCTAGTGTTTTCAATACCCCTAAGACGCATGCGTAAAATTCAAGGATTGAATTTTTTCTAAAGATCGTTCTCATAGTTTTTGACACATACCTACGTATGTCTATCAAAAAATTAAAAACCAATAAGAGCAATCGGTGGCTAAGGTATTAACTGTTTTTTCAATATTTACGTTCCTTAGCGACACAAACTATGAATATCTGTCACAGACATCCATGTTGCTAAGATATCGACTAGTGAGTCAAATGTCTCATTTGACGAAGTTTAGGTTGAGTTGTGAATTATGTTAAAATCTAAAGCAAAATCAGGTAATCCTACCGAAGGTGAAACTCTAAAAGATGAATATTCTGACGTTAAAAACGAGAAGAAACCTTCGCATTTATATTATCAAGATAAGAAGAAGTTACGTATAAATGAAGAATTGTCTTATAAGCAATTAACACATTTGTATCTCCACAATAATCAAATCGAAAAGATAGAAAATCTTGATGGCGCTATACACTTGAAAGAACTCTATCTGCACAATAACAAAATAAAGAAAATCTGCAATTTGGAATGCCTTGTATACCTGAGAAGATTGCATTTGGGTCATAACGAAATTTGTGTGGTGGAAGGTTTGGGCAACTTAAGAAACTTAGAAGAACTGTACATCGAAAAGCAGAGACTGAGAGAGAGCGATTCTATGTGTTTTGATCCTCGATCTATTTTTGGTATAAGACAATCGCTAAGAGTATTAAATTGCTGTAGAAACAATATTATGGACATATCCAATTTGGCTCCACTCACTGGGCTACGATTTTTGGATGTTTCTCAAAATGATCTTTCTAATATTCAAGAAGTTTGTGATGTACTGCGGAACTTTTTCCTTTTAGAAAATTTGAACGTGAGTAAAAATCCGATATCAAAGTTGCACAAGTATAGAGAATCTTTGATTGGATGTACAACCAATGTGAAACTGTTGGATAATAAACTGGTGAACGATTTAACAAGAGTGTTTATAAAACGAATGGAACATGAAACTTCCAAAAAAAGAAGTGAACCTACCATTAATCTACCCAAAGCGCTTGAGGATGTTTCTAAGAACTATCCGGAAGGTCTTCAAAAATCGATTACTCGTTCCATTTTAGAAAAAGGAAGAAAGAACTTGTCCGACAGTGTGAAAGACGCAGTTGTAGGTTGTGGCGATGCTACTGGTGATGTCTTTTTACCAATGAAAAAATTTCCTAAACCTAAAGGTTCACTTGTGAAGAAACGGATGAAATTCTTTAAATTCAATACCCGCAAAATGGGACCAATTGTTGAAGAAAAATCCCAAAGTCATATCCAAAATGTGGTGTTTGTAAGAAAAGTTAAAACAACAAGTTCATTGCAGTAATAAAAATAAACATGTCTAACAAATCTATAATATGTAGTTGTGCGATTTTCTAGTGATGTNACTTACATCAAAATGTATGTTTAGAGGTATTCTTTCGCAATTAGCACAACTCATTTCATGGATTAACAAAACCTTAAAATTTGTTAACCAGTGTTATCGGAGCTGATATGAACGGGAGGGAACTCGGCTAGTATCCGGGAGAGAATTCGCCTATCTATATTTTAACCAAAACTACCTGTGGGAGGGAATTCGGCATCACCGGTCTAAACTCACCCTGCCCCTAGTAGTACACATTCATGTTAATACGCACAGACGAAATAAAATAAATGGTTATAGCGTTTTTTAAATTCAAAAGTATTCTTCATAACGAGTTTAACCCGAAAGGATATATAGATGTAATAAATCAAACTATTTAGTAGTCT
>NW_020440870.1:0-3672 GCF_000699045.2 Agrilus planipennis
TTGTCTACAACATACGTAAAGTTTTTGAGTGTCTTTTAAAAAACTTCCCAATTATTTGGGTGAAATTTTATTTTCTTATGTAAATAAAAGCTATAAGATGGCTAAATTATACCAATTTCTACGTACTTAGGAGATGTACTTAAATTACGTGATGCAAAACTCATGAATTTTTGGCCTTCATCCCTCACCCTCCTTCATTCGATTTTATAAGGTGTGCATTGTAAAAGGTTTCAACTTGAATTTCCAATAATTATGAACAATTACAGTTTCTATACATATATTGTCCGTGAACAAATTTTAGCTTTAGTTTTCCGCGTATTCAAAGCCGCCAGCTTTCCAGTTCTAAATCGTTACGAACGTAAGGCAAACCTTGTCTCCCACCCCCACTACAGAAACTTATCTTGGATCTTCTTCTCCAATTTATGTTGAATTATTTCAAAATTTTATCCAAAAAACTTCAAGATAGATTACGAAGCTTCTGTAGTTGATGCCGTTCGAAAAAATTTCCCAAACTTTCTTTTACTGTGCTAAACTAATTTCAATGTTATTTAAATCGTTCATAATCTACTCTAGAATTACGATTTTTAGACTTTTACATGAATACAGTCCTTGTAATATACCAGTGTTAGTTGTGCTAACAAGTTAAAATTTATTGACACAATGAAACAAGAATTACACTTTTTACGTAACTTTTCATTGGCAATAATAAAATTGGTTTTTTGTTTATTACCATTTCACGTCTTAACTACTCCTCTGATCATCATGAAATTTTGTACAGGCATTGTCAGGAGTACAGAAAAGGACATAGGGTACCATTTATCCAGAAAATATATACTGTTCCCAAGGAATAGAAAAGAATTTGTTTTATGTGGTCGTCGATTATCTTTGACACGTATGTAGGACATCAACGCGAGAGAAGCCACAAGTAAAAACTCTATGATGTAGTCATGGCTTATGGCATAATGAAGACCTCTGAATTAATTCTTCACTTGCTTTAAACAAGGAATGCTTTCGCCAGATCAATTTCTGACTGAAGTGCAAAGCGCGTTGCGGAGAAAGTTATCTATATCCAAGTTCACAAAAAAAATAGCACAAAGATTGGTTCCTCAAAAATCTAGAGATATTAAGAACCTAATGATAATAATGCGATACGAATTTTTCTGCAGTCTGTTTAGTGGAATATGACAGAGAAAATTTATACATTACTGAGTCAAATGACTTCTAAGTGATTGGCATAATCACTTACGAAAAAGTGACCTTTTTACAATTTCCTTTGTCTATTGGCAGACGCAGTACTGACTTGATCTACATGTGGACAGCAAATATGTACCTGCTATGTGTATCAATATTAAATGTAAAATTTTTTAAGTACAGATAGTAAAATCGGAATAGTAATAATGATAATTAAGTAACATTTTCTTCAGCTAAAGAAATAGGTTCATTCTTGCATATGTGCTTACATGGAAAGTCTATAATAGTTCGCAAAGGTAGCGAATTTCATTTTTTAAAGTAATAATTAAAGTATAGTGACTCTTTTCTTTCTCTGTTACGAAAACTGCGTATATATATATAAACTGGCTTGTCCCAAGCGACTTTTTAAGAATTTTGGATTTATTGATGGTATTATCAGCCATAACGTAATCACTGACGCTATCAGCAGTTCGTATAATAAATGTCGAACTATTGAAGATAAAACTGGTAAAGTATTCACATTAGAAGTTGTGGTAAGTAGGGTGAATATTTTTTTAATTTTCCTGGTAAGTAGTGTTTAGAATAATTAATTTTTATGAAACCGTAAGCAAACTTTTTTATTACTCATGATGTTGATTTTATAATTNTATGCTACTCTAACAGACTTTCTTCGTTGTGTGAACAATTTTAACGTATGTATTTACAAGTTTTTTTACAAGAACTAATAACATTATTATTAAAAAGTGTGAATGTTTTGGAAAGCATTATTAAATCAAAAAGAACTAATAGGTTTTCGTTTAAGATCGATATAATATTAATAGTCAACTTTTTGTGGCACCCTATTAAGTGTATTCATGTTAAGTCGCATCGTTTTTTTTTTTCTTTCTCTTCCTTACCCTGTGGTGTCACAAGAGGTCATAAAAATACTTGAAAAATATCTGTGTTCTGTGTGAAGATTTAAAAACATATAACAGAAACATCTGTAAGTACGAGGGGGTGTTGTTAAGTTGTTAACTTTCTGCAGAAAAACTTAAAAAGAAAAAAAAATATGACTCAAAATAATCGCCCCTTAACTAAATACACTGTAAACAGCGGTCCTAATGCCTCCAAGACATTAAATAAAAATCTTCTTCCTGATCTGCCATCCAGCCTTCTACAGCTTCCATAACTTCTTTGTTAGAAGAAAACCTAACTCCATTCAAACTCTTTTTTAACTTGAGGATTAGACAGCAGTTAGATGAAGCGTCAGAAAAATATGGAGGATGGTCTACCAGTACGAATTCTAAATCGCAAACTTTTTTAGTGCAATCCGCGACTAGTGTGCAGGTGCATTTTCCTGCAAGAACAAGATGCCATTAGTTACTATTCGACGTCATTTTTCCAAAATATTTTCGCTCAGTTTTGTCAACAATTGTCAATAATACTCTTGTGTTATTGTTTCCCCCTGCTTCAGACAATTAATGAAGATGGCACAACGCCTACCCGAAAAAAATTGAGACAAGAACTTTTCCTGTCGGTTTTTGAATTCAAAACCTTTTTTGGTCTTAGAGAGTCACAGTGCTTCTATCCCACTGTTGTTCTTTTGTTTCAAGATCGTAAAAATCTACCCAGATTTAATTCATAGTGACAACCCTGTTCAGAATCTCTTGATCTTTTTTAAATCAGGGACAGACTGTGTCTACGTTCAAGCATTTGGAATTCATTTCACAGTAATCTGTTTCCTACGCAAATCATCATGAATCATATGAAATATTCAGTGTCTCAGCTATATATTTTAATCCAAGTCGTTGGTCTGCTAGTATTCCACCTATTGGGCTGAATCAATGTTTTTGGGTAGACACAGAAATTGACCTTCCAGACCTCCAATAATCATGAATGGAATAATTTTACTTTATTAAAAGAAGCAATCCAATTGTCAGGATATCATAGAGCATATTGATTGCTAGGTTTATCGTAGTAAATTTGCTTACTCCGTAACCCTTTTAGATACAGGTACTTTATAATAACTCAATGTTCGAATTTATTTATTTTTTGCTTACAGTTTACATTCTTTTTTTTATGCATTATTTAACTTTTTATTGAAACACTGTAAAGTCAAAATTTTTACTACGGAAACAGGATTCTGTTATTATACTTCCAACTGCCAAAGCCAATATTTATCAATACCCACTCGTATATAGATTTTCAGCAGTAACGTTTGAAAGAAGATAATATAAGACGGTAATAAGGGAACTTGAGCAGTAAAATCCTAGGAAAAACCCCCGCCCCATCATTTATTCTCATTGACCTACTAGACTTTTTCAAATAACCATATATACCCTTAATGTGTTATAAAAGGTCCTGTCGGCAACAAGTAAACCTCATTGAGTCTTTGATATTCGATTGATTCCTGAGTTAGTTGGTGTTTGTGCTTATTTACGATGTATATATTAAAACAAAAGAAATCGAAAAATTGGTAAGAAATTTTTTTTATTGTTATAT
>NW_020440871.1:0-2323 GCF_000699045.2 Agrilus planipennis
TATTTCAGAAGCACCCTGTAGGTAATATTTAAATAAAATACACATCTCTGTGAAGAATTAATAATTTATGATAAAACAGATTCTCATTAACATTCACCGTCCATCGCTTCACTTTCGCTACACGTTATCACAAAGGAAGATAGACCTTACTGGCAAACGTGTATATAATTATACACACATAAGTGCATGTATGTGCATGTTCGTGTGTTAGGTCTCTATTCATTCGGACAATGGAGATCGAGCATTTCGAATTAGGGCTGCGGTCGCCCATTAATACATTAAATATCCACTGCCTCCACGTTCGTTTGACCAAAGGCCGGAACATATTAAATTATGAAACGTAATTTGTCATCATAATGTTCTGTTTTTTAGTTAGGTTTTGTGGCCGAGAATACGGCGAGGATTTGCCCCACGTTTTCGCCTGACCTGTCAAAGAAAATCGCCGGACTGAATGGACGAACGATCGCGGTTGCAGGACAAACTTTCGAGAGTCGGTTGTTGGCAACTACCATATACGGGCGGCGACTACCGTCATCAACTTGGTCGTTTTGTAATAAGAAATGATGGTCTTTCCTGATGTAGAAAATTAAGCGCTACGATTTTCTAAACATTGGTCATTTCAAATTCATTTACCTATATATGTACATACCTATATATGTATATATTAGGGCTTATAAAATGAATATCGAGAATAGTTTTTCTTATGGCCAATAGAAAGCGCTCGTGAGGGTGGTAATAAAGTTTTGCCCAGCTTAGTTGTCCCTGAGCACTTTGTTGAGTGAGTTGATGCTTAGGAGTTTTCGGTAATTCGAAAATTTAGCTGAATTTAATGCCAAATGCAAAACAGACTTTGCCCATAATTGGATAAACTTACAAAGGGAATATTATTTCAAAAGCAAGACATTTTGAATGGATAAATCTGCTTGAAAAATGAAATCCTATAAACGGCGCGGTAAACGTCATTTGTAGTACGATGCTCCATTAAGTGGGAATCAATGTTTAACAGGATCCATTACACAGATGAATATCTACTTCCTGAACAGAATCCACGGCGTAGCTGACCATACGTGATAAACAGAGATGTGATTTATTTGAAATACAGTGTAAACTCTTTATAACGTCACTCGATTTAACGACAAACTCCTTAAAACGTCGAAATTGCTTGACTTTGGTTCGTTTACATTGTTTTCTATGCAATATTACACTCTATATAGCGTCACGCTCACTCTATTTAACGAGAACAATGCGGCATTATAAATCATTGAGCAGTACTTTCTAAGTTGCTGAAATAGATAAGAACTACAGCTGTGTACGTTGTTGAAGAAGACGATCCTGTCCCTCCACCAAGCATCAAACAAGCACTTGATGCAGCGAAACTATTAAAAAAATAAAACAAAATCGTGACAAGAAAATATAGCCCAAAAATGTTTGTCTAATATATTTTTTTCCTAAACCTTTTTAAATGAAATTCTATATGCCTGCGGTCTTTTATATATAGATAGACATTAGAGATACAATGTTTTAATACATTTATATATGTATGAATATATCTATATGTATGTATATTGGGTTATACACCTGGAAATATGCAAGCTGTAACAATCCCATCTCGTTAAAATACCAATCCGCAGCCAATAACATCGTTAGGGAACCTCAAATGTAACACCCCACGGTCGGTGGTAATAAAGGCAGCGCTCGGCGGGCGCACCATTTTCGAAACGTCGTCTCTTCGCAGCATTTACAGCTTATACGGATTAGGATTCTAGGGCGAGCATTATTATTATTATTATTTGCCTGTGGCTTGTTGTCGTTGGTTGGATTGGCTGCGAAAATACGGATTTTCGTTACCAAATCGACGGGGCTATTTAACTTCGTTTAAATTATGGATACGTACACATCTTCATCTGCATATAGAGCCGATTTCTGTAAGCACTAATTATTGAATTTTCCTTTGTTGGCGAACACACGATAAGTACGACGCAAACTGAACTTTAAGCACAGCAAAGCCCATATTTTCCTAAATAAGGACTATTTGACTACTGCAAATGTGTTAAATTGAATGTTTCTTTCAGTTTAACGTCAAGAATAACTTAAGGCATATATATATTAGAGGTAGGCCGGGTATCCGGTTTGGATTCGGTAGGAACCCGGCGGATTCTGCAGTTTTTTTAGAATCCGACCGGGTACCCAATAATACAAACTGACCTTTAAGCATAATAAAGCTCATTTATTCCTAAATAAGGACTATTTGACTGCTACAAATGTCTTAAATTGAATGTTTCCTTCATTTTAACGTCAAGAATAACTTAAGGCATATATATAT
>NW_020440871.1:2679-3668 GCF_000699045.2 Agrilus planipennis
CGTGAAAGTTGAGATTATTACAAGTTACCTAATAAATTCTACTATTTCTACGACTAATTCAGTCATTTACATTCGAAAATTCTAAATTTCGCATTGTCATAAAAATTTAGTTTTCTCAGTGCAGACTTTTAGTGACTTAATGCGATTTGGAATGTTGTGTTGACGAGGGTGGTATTAAATGGAAAGCCCATCAGAATGAAGAATTAACCCTAATGATTTTGCCGGTATCCGGCACAGTTAAAGCCGGGTACACGGTTATCCGGTACTCGATGCATCTTTAGTACCTACATTAGGGTTCATAATATTTACCGATGATTAGTTACCACATAGCTAGTAAGGAATTTTCTGAATAGGGTGCAGGTGAAGGGTAGCGATTCTATGTGGTTGCATCTATCTAATTTGGGGATAGTCCCCTTGTATGAACTAAGGGTTGCTGGTATGTTACAGGTAGATATACCTATAAATAGAGGGGAACTCCCCAGAGTAGGTAATTGCTTATTTGTGAAGAAATCATTCTTTTTAAGATTAGTTGATTGAATTATTCGGTTATCAGTATTTCGATCACACAGTTTCATGTACGTACATTACGTCGTCAAGTTAGTTAAAGGTTATTTCAATATTTTTTCTAGTATTAAATCGGCTATAAAAGACAAAGGTAAGGACTTTGAATCATATTGCAATGTAGCATATTTATCATGATGTTGACGGAATCTTTGGAATACCTTGCAAGTGCTTATTACTTTCGAGAAATTGCATTATACATACACTAGGGCTTCGAATTGTATTTGAATTACTTGAATTTCCAAAATTGAAATATTTGAATTTTAAATATATTCATATATTCAAGTATTCAAATATTTAAATATTCATTCAAAATTTTAAATATTCAAAAATGTACTTGATCATTAAAATTCCTAATTCTTATCAACTGTTTGTTTTCGATAAAAACTAATGCAACATTTTTAAAGATCTAATGCTTTTAATAATTA
>NW_020440872.1:0-1516 GCF_000699045.2 Agrilus planipennis
TTCAATTCCACAAATCCACTACATTCATTCCCCATTAATCTTGCTATTATCCCTGTATCCTTATTCTTAATTAAATATTCAGGTATTATGTCATTTTTTGCCAATCTTCCCACATCCATTCTCTAATCCCTTCTGCATATTTTGAATCTTCTTCCCTTTTCATTTCTCTAAATCTATTCTTTGTCGTATTACTTATATTCAATCCCTTATTTATCCATTCAATTAGTTGTTCCTTGCTGATTCTCATTTCCTCTACAGCCTTATCTCTTCTTCATTTTTGTTTCTGAATCTCTTTTAATTTTTCAAGCTTTTCCTCATGTTTGATCACTCTTCTTCTGGCTTCTTCTACCATTTCTCCACATTTCGTTTCTTCAAAACGAACTATAATTAATTAATAAGTGAAATTAATAAAGGTTGCAGGATATATATTTTCTGATATACTTCATATCATAAAGAATAAGAAAACGTAAACGTAATAAGTTTATCATTATAGTGGTGCTTTTAATATATACGATTGTTAAGATAACGTGCATGCTATAATCGCCTGCTTTTTAATGATTTGTTATCTAATACATACATATGTAAGTAGACGCATGTGAATGTATTAACTTGTACAAAATTAAATTAAATTCTGACTAATCTTAATGTAACATTTTAAAAAATTCATAGAATAGAGGTGAATAACGACTAATAATGTTTTGATAGCATGTCAGTTAGTCCCCATGCTCTATTTACTTATTGTTTGTTTATTTAAAATTGTGCCTTTTTATTTTGCATGGATGTTTATCAAGAAAATGCCATAAATAATAACATTATACTATCTTCTTCTTTCGATTTTGGCCGACTATGGAGTATGTTCCTCTCCCTTCGTTCTTCTCTTCCAGTAATCTTTCATTCCTTCTGCATGTTGTTTCTTTCTTTCATCAGTCCACTTAGCTCCAGTCTTCTTTTTTGGCTTTTCTTGAAAACCCTTGAATTTTCTCTCTGAATTCTGGTCTTCTCTCCACATCATCTCCAACAATTTTCATTTCTTCCATGCCTCTTGTGACCTTGATCCATGCCATCTGTATCGTGGGGTTTCTGTCGAAATACAGTCGAACCTGGATAAGT
The DNA here is from genome assembly GCF_000699045.2 of Agrilus planipennis. Taxonomy (NCBI): domain Eukaryota; kingdom Metazoa; phylum Arthropoda; class Insecta; order Coleoptera; family Buprestidae; genus Agrilus; species Agrilus planipennis. Next base: position 1,111 of record NW_020440872.1, read on the forward strand.
GAGAAAACTCTATAGGCAACAAAAATAATCAGGCCCCATCATTTTTAGCCCCGAAAACTTATATGAGTGACAGTGTGAGTACCTCTTTTAGAGAGAGTCGTTTTTCACTTCCAGACCTCTGTCTGAGACAGTTTCTTACTCTAGACCTCTGTAAGAGAGACTATTTACAATTACTAGACATCTACAGTGAACTTGTGCGCTTGTTACTACCTGCTCATGGTACTCATCCTCAACATTTGGTTTCAGTTGATAATAATCATTGGAGAAAGTACGTTTGACGTTGTTCCCTCAAAATGTTGAAGCGAAAAATTAATGTGATTTCATTTTTGATAAAATTTATGAAATTGAAAAACATTTTCAAAATTGTAAAAAGGATACTCAGAAAAAATTAAACTAATAGTTTTTG
>NW_020440872.1:1618-3659 GCF_000699045.2 Agrilus planipennis
TATATACTTATGTATTACCTATTTCTTAACGCTTTAGCACCATGTTTATGTTCGATTTTTATTAACCTCTATAAATTAGAAAACTCTATGAGTGAGGATAATATTCAGGTACCTTGAATTCTCGCTTACCCAGGTTTGACTGTAGTTGAATATTCTTTTCGTCAGTCTTTCTTCATCCATTCTCTTAATGTGTCCGTATTTCCGTGTCTGTTATTCGTTCTATTTTTGCGTAGATCTCTTTTCCAATTTTCCATTTTCATACCTTGGTCCCATCATTTTCCGTATAATTTTTCTCTCCTTTTTTCCCCACTTTGTCTAACTGTTTGGCCATGTTTAGTGCAAGGCATTCTACTAAATTGTTTTAATGTTATTGTTGGAGCAGTTTTAGAAACAGAGCGGATAATTCCTTTTCTAATTGATTACACACATCAACAGTATACGAATTGTTAACTAGATTAATTAATAATTTCCGGGAAATGTGAACAGTGTATACTTGAAGTCATAAAATACGTTCCAGGAAATACTAATTATTTAATTGTTTATTTTATATCTTGAAAGTACATAATATTTATATTGTCCGTCATCTTTATTATTATTAAATTTTTGTGAAACGAATAGAACGTATTGTGTGTGTACATGTACGTATGTGTAGGTACGTGGTGTGATGATCTTGAGTGATTCATTTTTCGTCAAACAAACCTAAAATAAATAGCAATTTATCGTGTCGGACTTTTTGTAATATATGTATAATAACCGTGACGTTTACAATCTCAAATAAACAATAAAGCAATTTAAAATATTTATTCTTCAATAACTAAATTAAACAAGCCGTAAAAGCGTTATTTAGTTTATCGCTAAATTTATATTTATATTTTAACGGCGTATTTAATTTTATACGCTATAAAAATATAAAACATAAAGAGTTTTATATTACTTGATAGCGGTTGGGATACAAATGAAGGCCGAGCTGTGTGTGTGTGTGTAAGATCGTGCGGTTATGAGGGGGCGGAAGGGGGGTGAGTGATAGCGGGGAAAGGGGCGAGGAGGCAGAACAAAAGTAATAAAACTTTAATAATCGTAAACTGTGAAATGTGGTTCTCTCCATCCTGACACTGTATTGCTGCATTTCTTGCTCTGTTATAATCTTGCAATGCACATTAAAGCAGTGGCGTAACTCAATATTTCACCCAGTTCCAAACGTTTTGGCCGTACTGTATCTAGTTATGATCAAAAAGTATCGGTTTTGTCATGTTTTGATCTTGCAGAATTTCAATTTTCATTTAAAAAATCATGGAGGTCACTGAACATCTACATTCACTTTCTGGTATTCGGCCGGGTAGTAGATGTATGCTTGCAGATGATATAGCAGTATTAGCATCTAGTAAGGAGGAGTTAGAGATAACTTTAAATAAAACCGAAGCAGTGTTGACAAAACAGTATTGTATGAAAATAAGTAAAGTTAAACAAAAATACTAGTATGCAAGGGAAGAAAAAGTAGGGAAGGAGCGAATATAAATATAGGAGACGACCCTGATTTTAGTTATCTAGGAAGTCACATAAGTCAGGACGGAAGGATATAAAGCAGAGGATAGCGCAAGGTCGAGTCGTCTTCAATAAAAAGAAGTCACTTCTATGTTCATCATCATCATAAAGTTGTCAGTCCTAAGGTCGGTTGGACATGCGCCTCCACTCTTTCCTATCCTGAGCTAATCTTCTCATTTCCCTAAAACTGCAACAACCCACATCTTTAACTATTTTCGAACAGTAATCTAATCTAGGTCTACCTCTACCCATGCTGACTTTTGTTTCTGCCTCTAATATGTCTGACTAGATCTTCATGCCTGAGGTGTCCTACTAATCTATCTCGCTTATTTCTTATTAACTTCCATAGAATCTTCTGTTCTCCTGTTCTTTCTATATATCTCTTCATTTCTAACTTCTCAATCCAGAGTATCCACATCATTCGCCTGTAACACCACAGTAGTGTAAAACTTTCAACTATAAACAAATTTGGAATAATTATGTAATCAAATCGTTTATT
>NW_020440873.1:0-3870 GCF_000699045.2 Agrilus planipennis
TATATATATGCATATTACATTTACACGATATTGAATATCAATTAAGCAAGTTATTATATAGGAAGTGAATACGAATTTGCTGTATTAATACGAATTTGTAATCCAATATCTCGCATCAGGTTAATGAAGAATAATGATGTTCTTTTGTTACATCTTAGGCTCACGGAATATCTTTCAAAGATATTGGATATTAACTTAACAAAAAGACCGGGTGACCCGGTTCGAAGGATAATTTGACCCAGAATCTTGTAATTTAGTACTACAAGTGTAGGACAATATCTTAATTACTTCAACTTTAATAATGTGGTTTAATATCTACTGGGAATGTTGGCGATTTTGGATATTTTGTATATCTACGTAGGTAGGCAGGTGCATAGTAATACAGTAAAAGTTCCTTATTCACGGTTTCCTTATTCGCGTTTTCATTATTCGCGGGTGAAAAAATTACAACCCTGTTCCTGTATCCGCGGCTAAAAAATTCATTATTCGCGAATGCAATCGGTACACAGAAAAGGATTCGGTGTCATTTATTAAGGGGATTGACCGCAATAGACCGTTCGTGCCTAGTGTGAATTTTTCCGAAAACGTGGGTTTCTGTTCTAAACATTGTGATTTAACGCTGCGAGATAAATATGTGATTTTTTGTATAGTAATAGACAATGGTTCACACTAACTCGGTACGTTTTTGGTTTTCAATAATATGACCATTAAAAGCTTTTACAAGTGATTAAAAGTGATGCTTCTTGTAGGACACGTATTTTCAATAGAAATCAAAAAATTAAAAAATGACCTTCTACAGACTTTAGAACAAAGCTTTATCTATCTTACTACAAAATTTCAAACTTCTGTTCCAAACATTAAACTCATGATATATAGAACCGATAATTGACATCTTTTGAGTACGTAGTTAGTACGTGACGAAGCGGCTTTTATAAAAAGTCTAACCGAGTAGAAAAGGATTCGGTGTTATTTTCCAACGTATCAGCATCTTTTGAGTACTGTTGGCTCGTACCGAGGCGACTTTTTTAAAAGATGTAACCGAGTGGACTAATTTCAATATTCAATACAACAAAAAATTACTAAATTTTTTAAACTCTTGTCTAAAGCTAATTATAACTATTAATTTTAATTGCGAATTTATTAATACATTGATTTTATCTTGATCATATTGGTTTTATGTTGGAACCTTAGAACCTATTCCCTATGATTCCATGCTAATTACCATTCCATATCCACGGTTTCTGTTTTCGCGGCATATTTATGGAATGTATACCCTGCGAATAAAGAGCTTTTACTGTATAATAAATGTCTGAAACTGATAATATACAGACTCTCGTCCAGGTATACTGCACAAGTATGTGTGCGTTGTATGACCCTACCGAAAAACATTTTTTTTTTTATTTACAGTAAAAAATTTCGGTAAGAGAAGTCATTTTTATTAAATTGATTTTAAAATTTTGATTTTTCAGTTTTTACTGATGCGTATGGATTAACAGCTAGTGTTCTAGTTTGTATTCATCATAAGGTTTTCCAGTTTTCAACTTAATATTTGGTTTTAGTTTTTTAGTTAGATATTACGTACCTACCTAGGTACTATTTAAAACCAAAGCTCACGACGAAACGTAAATATCTAGAAGTAGAAACATTCCATCGGAAAATCGTTTATCAAAAGTAGCGCAATTTTCTTTCCAAAATAAACCTCAAATAAAACGAAAGGTAACGTTAAGTTCCCACAAGTATATTATTATATACCAAAAAAGTATTGATAACGTGGTTGGTTCTAATATAAGCATTGGCAAACATTCAATTTAGTGTAATTATGTATATTTATGCTTATCTATCTAAATTTACATCCAATATTTACAACTCAATAGTACAATCATGATCGACGCAACCGGACGTCGATAACATTTGTGTAGGACACGATACATTTATTTATCCTTCGACAGAATCGAATAAAGGATAGTCCTCAAAGAATCACTGAGATTTGTACGTAGTATTAGTTATTTACCTAATCAGGTAAATTAATTAAAATGTCTGTCTGCAGGTTCATTTATTTGAAACAAAAGTGGTTCGATTTCCGATTCCGCTGAGATCTTGATGATATCGTTCAACATTGCTACAAGTAAAATTATATTATGTACACTTGATTGTCAGTCTCGTCATGGTCACCCTACACCATTTGCAGTCCTTTCGTTATACTTTCGACGTGTTCTTTTGCACGGAGCCTGAGGGCCGCTATTGAGGTACTCCTGGGATCTGTCGTGGTCGCGAGACTTCCGGACTGCGAATGGGCCATGGGTGGAGGCGGTCGAGTCGAGTCCGGTGCTGCAACTGGAGACGTTAAATAGCTCGGATAGCCCGTTTGCGGATGGCTGAGGAAGCCTGGGAGAGCGGAAAGAAGAGGCGGAGATAACCACGGATCCATGGGCAGACCTAAGGCGGGGTTGCCGACGCGCGACAACGAAGAAACCGCGTGGTAATCGCTCAGACCCAGACGAGCTGCTTCCATCTTTTCCTGGCGTCGCCATTTCGCTCGTCTGTTCTGGAACCATACCTGGAATGAAGGAGAAAACGTTTCAACAATGTTAAATATCATTCACAATGTTGCATCCCTTTTTCTTTCGGAAAAATCAGTCGCAGCAAATGTCTTGCGGAACTATTACTACCATAAATTTTCACTGCGGAACTCAGCACAGAGATGGACTTACTTTTTTCATGGAATCCTTAAGACTTGATCGATGATATAGGAATTCTCAACAGCGTTACACATTTTGTTGCAATGACATTCTAATCAATACTTAACTAACAATAAGAAGCTTTTATACTAGATGTCTATCTGCGATTCTTTATTGAATAATCATAAATCTTTCTGGCTGCATAGTTGAAAATCCTTAAGAAAATAGAAGAAATTTTCAGCGACTTCGAAATTAAATAAAAGTTGTTGTCAAATAATTCCATTGCTTTTTGTTAAGAAAAAATTATACCTATGTTGTTAGAATACAACGATTTCATAATATGTAATGTAAGTTCGTAGATTAATAAATCAAGTATTTTATGTTGCTTATTGTTAGACTAAGAAAACAAGCCATGATTTGTATTAACCAAAGTTTATGTTTCGTCTAGTTCAAATCCTGTTCGGAAAGTAGTTGTAAGAAAGACGTTGTAAAAGAAAGATTGTCAGTAAAAGAACANACATCTTAGGCTCACGGAATATCTTTCAAAGATATTGGATATTAACTTAACAAAAAGACCGGGTGACCCGGTTCGAAGGATAATTTGACCCAGAATCTTGTAATTTAGTACTACAAGTGTAGGACAATATCTTAATTACTTCAACTTTAATAATGTGGTGTTATTTATTCTAAAATATTCATGTTTCCTTAGTTTTTTTATCGAAATTTCCTCATATTTTCCTAGATTCTTATGATTAATTATTCACTAGTATTAAGTACAATTCATTTTGCACAAAAATTAAATATTAATTCAAAAAATTCATTCTCAATTTCCTTTCCGCTATAAGTTACCTTAAATTAATGAGAAAAGTTCTTATTGCTACTGTCACACACCCTCGCCGGAAACCGAATCCAAAAATCAAACCCAGCACCTCCGCCATAGTTTTTTTGTGCTAGTGTCTTAAATGTTATTATCATCATCATCATCATAAGGTCATCAGTCCTAAGACTGGTTGGACACGTATCTCCACTCTTTCCTATCCTGAGCTAAACTTCGCATTTCCCTAAAACTGGAACAACCCACATCCTTAACTAATCTGGGTCTACCTCTACCCCTACTAACTCCTGTTTCTGCCTCTAATATGTCTCTGACTAGACCTTCATGCCTGAGAAGGTGTCCTACCAACCTATCTCG
>NW_020440874.1:0-2790 GCF_000699045.2 Agrilus planipennis
AAAAAACCTAGATATTTTCTGGACTACAAGGGATTCATCAAACAATAACGGCGATGAGACAGATTGCATCTGTAAAATTTCAAATTACTTTCATTATTTTCAACATCTCTCAATCTTCCGACGTATTGTATTTTTCACGGATATAAACACGATCTGGCGTGTGACAATTTTATTAAAAAGCTTTCTGGCTTCGAGCCTGCAGATGCAGTATGACGTGCAGCCTGCATTTCTATTGTCAAAATTCAAGCCAAAAATTTCGAGTTCCGAGACCGTTTAGATATATGAAAACAGCGCTTTCTGCTGTCAACCTTTGATTTAGATTACCAAATTTTCGGTCCGGTTTATATATTTACGGCGACATTTTAAGGGTTTCTACGGTTTCTACTTATTATTAAATGAATCGAGCAGCTGGCAGAGAGACCAAAAATACCTTACTTACTTACACACGTCAGCCAATGTATTAGGTAATAAATTCGTCACAGTTTCCAGACGTTTATTAATGATAAATTACGACTGTCTCTAATAATAGATAGACTACAGTTAATTAGTATTTGTTCAGTATTTTTGAGACTGTTTGCGCCATTTCTTTAAGTTTCCGTGAGAAACATACTTAACACGACGCGAATCTGTTACGTATTGGTGATAGCGCCATCCAATTCACCACTTAATGAGTCCAGAATTAATTATACTTTTATTACCTGCCGCTTTTATAGCAGAAGAAAGCAGTAAAATGCGACACTTGTTCTACAGGTAAAACTTTATTTGATATTGTGGCATTATTAGATATAAAAATCAGATTAAGGGTAAGGGAGGTAATCTTAACTTGGTGTTGATCCTTGCACTTAAATATATCTCGGGAAGAGTCACAAATAGTGATGAGCATCATCATAAGGTCATCAGTCCTAAGACTGGTTGGACACGTACCTCCACTCTTTCCTATATATCCTGAGCTAATCTTCGCAATTCCCTAAAACTAGAACAACCCACATCCTTAACTATTTGCAAATAGTAATCTAATCTAGGTCTACCTCTACTCCTCTTAACTCCTGTCTTTAATATGTCTCTGACTAGACCTTCATGCCTGAGAAGGTGTCCTACCAATCTATCTCGCCTATTTTTTATTAGCTTCCATAGATTCCTCTGTTCTCCTATCCTTTCTAATACTTTTTCATCTCTAAACTTCTCTATCTACCCTATCCTCATCATTCGCCTGTAACACCACATTTCGAACGCTTCTAACCTTTTCTTTCCCGCCGCGTCCACTGTCCATGTTTCGCACCCGTACAACACCGCGCCCTGAACATGAACATTTAACAATCTTTTTCGAATTTCTAAATTAATCGTTCGCGAGCATGGAAGTAACTTATTTTTATTGAAGACGATTCCACCCTATGCTATCCTCTGCTTTATATCCCTACTACTCCGTCCGTCCTGACTTATTTGACTTCCTAGATACCTAAAATCAGCCACCTATTCTAATTTTTCGTCTCCTATCTTTACATTCGCTCATATCCTAATTTTTCTTCCCTTGCATGCCAGTATTTTTGTTTTACTCTTATTTATTTTCATACATTTTCCATTTTATTTAAGGCTATCTCTAGCTTCTCCTTGCTAGATGCTAAGTCTTGCTTATTTCAAATACTAAGAATGTATTGTTCCAAGAACAGAATAGATATATAGGTATTAAAATTGCTTCAAATGGTTTAACTCATAAAATCCACCCAAAGTAATAATTTTTCGTTTGATCTTGCGTATTTGGTCTTAGTACTCTTGGTTTCGGCTTGATCTTCTTCGATCGGCCTTGGTACTGCCCTTGATCTTGCATTTTCGCAAGTTTACAAATCACTAGTCAGAATTCAAAATCGAATAATCAACGGCAGTCAAGAAGCCGTAGCTCCGTTTCTTGATCGATGTTAACGACACAAGCGATTTACGATGTAACAGAGACAAACTTCCTGTCTTTTACCATTCAACTTCAACTAACAGTCGTAAATTCAACAAGTGTCGCTAATGGATGCATTAAAACTTTCCCAATTTGGCTTCGAAATCACTTAGATACTTCTACTGCACAACAGCGTTTTATACTTTTTCTTACTCGACAAAACGCCATTCTGCAATAGAATTCCAGGATATGTACCCAGGTAACATGGGAAAATCCCGGTTGCAGAAATCTCGGAGTTGTTTATAGCGGATAATCTCTTATTGAACCTGTATTAAGACGGAAACAAGCAAAAACAAATCATCTTCACCTACATTACGTAGTTTAACGTTGAAGCATACGTAGTACAATGCGAAACGTGGACAGTAATAGGCGCGAATGTTCTATATTATACCAGTGATCCGCCCCAGCTTCGCACGGGTGCAATACTGATACTAAATATATTTTTGTTTTGTTTAGATTATTATCGAAAAGGGGAAATCTTCAAAATATACCCCCTGAACATACTAAATATACTACAGAATGTCTTTATATACAACATTCACAGTTTTTTTGTCATAGACAATACAGTAAACCGGCCTCCCGGCCGGTACCGCCGCAACCGCTATGTCCCTACATTTTAAGTCTGTAATATATTCGAAAACATTCATTTAAATTACATGCTGTAAAGGGCCATATTGATCTATATTAAATGCACAATGTATTTAAAAGTTAATTGGATAAGAATTAATGCTGTATTGCCTACAATCGCTTCGTAAATAAGTCATTATTTCTCATAAAAAGTAAAGGATAAAAATGGTTATTGTGGGTTATCCCTAAGAGATAGACATATACCATCCCGGACTTTTTTG
>NW_020440874.1:2825-3822 GCF_000699045.2 Agrilus planipennis
CGGGATAGGGGTTAAGGAATTGGTTTAATGGTATTATTTGTACACTATGCTTCGCACGGGTGCAATGCTGATAGTAAATATACTATAGAATGTCTTTATATACAACAATCACAGCTTTTTTGTCATTAGACAATACAAACCGGCCGGTACCCCCGCAACCGCTATGTCCCTGCGTTTTAAATATGTAATATCTTCGAAAATGTTCACATAAATTACATGCTGTACAGGGCCATATTGATCTATATTAAATGCACAATGTATTTAAAAGTACTTAATTGGATAAGGATTAATGCTGTATTGCTTAAAATATCTTCGCAAATAAGCCATTATTTCTCATAAAAAAGTAAAGGATAAAAAATGGTTATTGTGGGTTTTCCCTAAGAGATAGACATATACCATCACAATGTGGACCTTTTTAAGGTGTACAATACTGTAGTATATTATTTTGATCTATATCGTAGGGTTTAGCCAGCGTTTGCAATGTAAGCGCAAAAAGATGTGTTTATTTACGACATCACATTACAAACCTCTAAAATTATCAGTGTTTCTCTACTATATTATGCATGTATTATACACATAAACCTTCCTCTTGAATCACTCTATCTTTTAAAAAAAACCGCATCAAAATCCGTTACGTAGATTTAAAGATCTAAGCATACATAGGGACAGACAGCGGGAAGCGACTTTGTTTTATACTATATAGTGATAAGAAGCAGAAACAGGTGTAAAGGGGGAAGCGGGAATTAGAAAATTGAAGACGTAATCATGCAGTTTATCGGACAGGCGACGCTAATATAGGCCCTTAAAATACTTTACACAATTCATTTCATTCAAAAATGAGTAAAACAACTTTACATATAAAAATATCCGTTGCAGGGCTCTAAAAGTCCCTAAAAAAGCTTATTTAAAATCTCTCATCTTCCACCTGATAGGTACCTATACTGCGTCTCTTTATAAAATAATTAAAATCTAGAGCATCGCCTAATTGATTTACTTT
>NW_020440875.1:0-3678 GCF_000699045.2 Agrilus planipennis
GGTGAAAGCGAATATAAAGATAGGAGGCTGTTGATTGTTGCGGGTGTGTTGCTGGCCTAGATTTTTTCCTAAGGAACACTTAAACCCTCTTCGATATAAATTAATTTAGCGAAGTCTATTTTTTAAGATATAACGGCCGAATATTTTCTATCTGTGGTATTCTTGGAGCAGTACGAGCAATAAATAATTGTAATCGTTATTATGTAATAAAAAAATATAATTAAGCTCTCCATAAAATCATATATCTACTTAATATGCAAATAAATGTTACACATTGAGTCCGCACGTTGAATGCATGAGGGTAATAAATTGTCACAAAACAAGTTCAAGCGCCCTTAGCACGTTGTTTGCTGTAATTTTAATTAAATCTATAAATAATTCTTCAGGTGTAGGTTAATTTGGTACGTGCATACATAAGTGAAGTTTATAATGAGTAATGAAATTAATTGGTATTAACCATGACTTTCTGAATGTAACTTTTAAACTGCTAAAATATTTAATAATGATAATAATTAATAATCAACCGAAAGGGTTCATATAGTAAATGTGAATAGTGTTAAATCAAACAGGTTCCTTGATATTTCATCCCCCGACGAAATATCCCCGGACAAATTATCCCCAAATTGTTACCATAAGTGTATTTCGATAATTGCTGCTTTAAAAAATATATCCATTATTTAATTTTTATTGATTTATTTATGAATTATTATTTTACAATGGTTTAATTAATGTCAATAAAATTTATTGTGCATATATTTTTTGTTCATTGCTCTTTTTTCGTGGTAATAGTGGTGTGACTAGCAGTAGAAGGTAATTTTAAAATATTGAAAGTCACCATCAAAAGCTCAAATCACTATCAATGAATATTTTGTCTTAGAGATATTTTGTCCTGGGATATTTTGTCAGGGATTTTTTGTAGGGGGATCAAAACGCCTGATACCGGAATATAATACTAGATCAAATTTAATTGCACAGATTGCATCATTAATAGTGCCTTCAACATTCCTTTTATAGGAGGAAGATAAGTCACTGCTTTGAGTAATAGTGTATAATTCATTTTGGTAAAGGTCAAGATGATGGCCCGAAGGGGGTGGGGTGGGGGGGATCGAAAGAGGAGGTCACCCCCACCACTGTACCACAAAAAGCCTCACCCCCATAAAAAGTTATGGGGGTTTAAAGTTAATATGCCAATTTTTATACATTTCTAGGCATGTAAATATTTATATAGTCATTCTTAAACAATATCCAAAAGTAAAACTAATGAAAATTACATATAAATATTGAGAAAGTTATATGAAACATTATTTAAATATCTTTATCAATAGGGTAGGNTTTAGATTTGTTACATTAGCTTCAGAACTTGTTGGCTTATTTTCGGTATCCTTATGTAATAAAGTATGGTGTTTTCCCTGGCATTTCTTACATTTGCTAGCAGTACAGTTTTTAATCGAATGATTTGTTCGTAGGCAATTAAAACAGAGGCCGGCCCTCTTTACTATGTCGTGTCTTTCTTTGATACATGCATTGATTAATTTTTCACATGCTGAAGTGAAATGAGATTTTTTACATACTTGGCATACTAAAGTGGTTTGTGTTGTGTATGTGTGTGTTAAACGATTTGAATTTGGTTGTGATCTGTGTACCCGAGATTTCTGTTCCGTTTTGTCTTGTTTTGTGTTTTCTATAACTTTGTTGCGATAGTGCAGAAATTCTAATAGTTCCTCCACTGTAGGAGATTGTGTGTTTTGTGTCTGCTCTTTCCACTTACGACTGGTTTCGTCATCTAATTTAGAAACAATAGCATATAAGGGAAAAGCCTCTAAAAAGGGTTTATTTAGCGCAATAAGCGCCTTATAGTTTTTGGTAGCGCTATCAAGTAGTTCGCCTAACGACTGTGGGGATGATTTACAACATTGAGGTAACTCGAATATTGCCTTGACTCGATTGGTTATAACGGCTTTAGGATCATCGTAATATTTCTCTAAAATTGCCCAAGCTACTGAGTAATTAGCGGCTGTTGTTTCAAGTGACTCGATTTTTTCAGCAGCCTTTCCTGTTAAGCAGGACCGTAAGTACATAAGTTTTTGTGTGTCGCGAAAATTAGGGTTCTCGTGAACAGCTGATTTGAAAGAATCACAAAAACCTGGCCATGCCTCGTACGAACCACTGAATTTAGGTAATTCCATGGTGGGTAGTTTAATATGAATGTCATTAGTAACTTGAAAAGATTCTGAAAGTGTGTTAGGTGAACTAGTATTACTATTTTTTCCAATATTGATTAAGTTTTCATGCTGTGCGGTATTAATGACTTTCTGCGCTAAAGATGAACTCTTAAAATATTCATCTTCGAATTTTGTTCTCTGAATTAATTGTGCTTCAAAATCGTTATCCAAAACCAACAATTCTAATTCGTCTTGTACTTGTTCAAATGATTTAAAATCGTCTGCCATTTTTGTTAATCTAGAATTTAACTGAATGAGGTCCGGACAATCTCCTAACGACTCTACATATTTGGTGAAACTAGTTAGCTTACTTTTTAATGAACCGCGTTTTCTGTTTAGTTTGACAATGCGTGGATCACTCTCGACGGTTGTCATTTTGACGATAAATGAAATAGAAGCAACGTAACAAAGGAAACAATATCAAAACAACTAGGATTGGTGATTACGTAAACAAAACATGCGAGACTTACTGAGTATTGCGATTTCGTGCAGAAGTTGACTTTAACGGTGTTGATGGTGAGTCCTATGAGCGATTTCTGGTAGATCTGGATGAATCAAATGATGTTGGTGAAACTGATCTGCTCGTCCCCGATGGATAGGATGAACTTCGAATATTACACTTTGATAGGAAATAAATGACGTTTTATTGTTATCCGCTATATCCGGCTCGAAGGACCATGTTGAATGTTGCGGGTGTGTTGCTGGCCTAGATTTTCCTAAGGAACACTTAAACCCTCTTCGATAAAAATTAATTTATCGAAGTCTATTTTTTAGATATAACGGCCGAATATTTTCTATCGGTGGTATTCTTCTTGGAGCAGTACGAGCAGTAAACGACTTATGTGATTTTTAACTTTTTAATAATCAACATACACTTAAACTAACACCAAAAAAAAACACTTAAAAATAACTACAATGAATGAACTACTGATGAACTGAATAGATAATTGATTGAACTTGGCAGAGAAAACTAAATGGTTGAAAACATGAAAACTTAATGAACTTTTAGATAGATAAAATGCTTAAATATGACAAGAAAATATAGGGGGTGGAGGTACGTTAGTGGGGTGTTTTTGACCTTAGGCTACGGTTAGTGACTACGTGACTAAAATCAGAATATTGTTGTGGATGGAAAGACCATCGACCCATCTGGTGACTAACGCGAAGGGACGTTACCTGCCGAGGAAAAACCTAAATACAATAATGATAACATTCCTTTGTTGCGGGCACGTTATTCTAAACTTAACACTGCGAAATACACAAATGTTTTCGTTGTTCAAAAGGCGCATCATGAATTGCGCCCCAACGGAGGCGAAATATTAGAAGAAGTGGTTGATTTTAGGTATTTAGGAAGACAGATAAGTCAGGACGGAAGGAGTAGTAGAAATATAAAGCAAAGGATAGCGCAGGGTCGAATCGCTTTTAATAAAAAGGAGTCACTTCTATGCTCGCGAAC
>NW_020440876.1:0-3648 GCF_000699045.2 Agrilus planipennis
AATATCTCATTGAATTGATAACAGTTGACAATAAAGCTGTAATAAAAGTTACTTTTGAATATTGGAATTATTTGACGAAATTCTTCACAACTTGTACAAGCAAGCTATTATTATTTCACTTACATACGTGTATACAGTTCAAATATAAAAGTGTTTTCTTTTGAAAGTAAGTAGGTATCAGCTTTTAACCAGGTTTTTTACTTTTCTATTACTAGCAGGAAACTGATTTCCTGATACCAAAAAAAAATATTGCTCTGATTTGATTGCTAGTGATATGAATCATTTCTAATATTACTTCAATTAAGCTTTTATTACACAAATTGTCATTAGATTTCAAAATTTATTTAAATTTAAATTTAAAGTATGTGGTATGGTTGTTCTATGTACTTTCGTAAAAGTCTTGCTAAGAACAATAGCGAAAATTAGACCAATTACGTTTTATTGCAATTGCAGTTAATACCAATTAAAATCGAATAAAATTAAGGAATAAATGGGCATTTTTAAATTAGAACATTCTTAGGTATTATGTGGAATTGCGGTGTACAATATTTGTATAGGTCAGTAGTGATGGTTTTATTTGGACTAATAAATAGTTTACCTTTACTAACTCTTACGATATTTAATATTGGTACCTACTAAATGGGAAAATCTAAATCAAAGGTAACTTCTTTGGTTCTTTTTTTATTTATGTACATATTTGCGTTTATATTATTTATATGAAAATGCATCTATTATTACAATTTGGATATATAATTTATCGATTTCGTTGTTAATTAAATTTTGTTAGTTAAATTTTGAAATAATATATTATGGACAAAATCAAATCAAATTAAATTAAATCAAAGTGAAATAAGTCAGATATTTTCTAGGTTTATTGTTAGCAAACTAGTTTTGTGTTTTATCGTTTTATTTTTCGGCAAATATAAGATGATATCATTATTTATCAATTACATGTTTTCTTTTTTCATGAAAATGAGTAATCCTGAATATTTCTAATCTCAAGATTACAATAATTCGTTTCTATTATCGAAAATTTAGTACATATTGGTGAGACAATATTTATTGTTATAAGTACGTACTTTGTGTGGCAAAAAGTTGAAATACTCGAGCAAAACAATGTAAGTTTTATTAATTACAATAAACTCAATACATAAATAATTCATTAAATGTAAGGCCGGTTTAGATTGATTTGTTTTTTGGTATTTGCTGAAATTACTGTCAATGTTTTAGATATATTTTATATTTTACATAGCTAGAGCAATTTTTATGTTTAACCATTAACTAATAATTTCAATGGATAAACAATTGATTTGTGTAATCAGTTCATAAGTGGTTATTTATCGTCTTTGCTTTCAAATGTCTTTTGCAAATTTTTATGCGATAATTATAATTAAGACACGCTGTAAATTGTTATTTGGTTTTCATGAATCATTATGTTAATGATTTTAACTGATAAGAAGTACAAAAACAGTTACCTGCAGTAAATGCACAGCAATCCTTTATAACTTGTTTGACTTTATCGGTGTAAATTGATTGTCTTATAGGTAAGTCAAGTTAAATTTATTTTACACAATAAATAGAATAGTGGAAGTACAAAAGTTTATAAATTATTTTAGTGTTATAATTTAAAATTTAATTGATTATTTAATGGTGAAACTTTGGGTAATTAAGAAATTAAAAACAAAAAAGAATCTTAATTTAGATTAAAATTTGAAGATAAAAATAGTATTCTTCTGGTCGTGTAACAAATAAAAAAAAAATACTGCTGTCGGTATTAAAATGGTTTAATGTTTTCATTTTTATAATTAAGGTTAATTTTATTTACTTTCTCATTGTCCTATAGACAATTATTTAAATTAGCACAATTCAATATTACGTAACGAAAAAACTGCCGGAAATCCTGTAATTCAGTTTTCTGACTGCAAGTCGGTCATTGTCATTTTGCTAGACACTTTATAATTCGACATATAGTGTCAACAAAAATAAAAAGTTTTCGAAATCGTTATCGTATGTATTTATAAGGTAAAATTTCTTGAAATGTAAAAATTGGGGGATGCGGCATCACAAAAATATTTATATGATTATGTAAACTTTTTTTCCTTGTTGTCCCTATTTACTAAACTCCCTTTGTGGTAATTAGGGGCTGTTGAGGTGTAATTTCTTATAAATTTTTACGAAAGCAATCAGAGTCAATCACATTACGGTGATTTTATAGCCTATATGATTATTTATGAGATGTGTTTGTGGTTTATGGGTAATACGTGCCTCACATTCTAATTAAGAATTAGGTATAAACCATTACTTTAAAATAATTGCGCTTGCTCATGATATACTTTTCACATCAATTAATTCATAGCCGTACAGTTTACTGCTTTCTTTAATTTCCTTTACAATGACTTAACAACGGAATTTATCGCTGATAAGAAACACAACGAAATTACTGTTTTTTCATTACGACTTTTATTGTTTCATGTGAAGGAAAATACTTGGCTAATAATTTTGGAACATTTGATAAAGGCTAATAATTTTGGAACATTTGATAAAGAAAACTTAAATGTGACGTACTTAAATACTTATAAATACGTATACTTTTTACTGTCGCTTGTCTATTTATTTTATTTTAATGTTGACTTTGACCTGGTCTACAAAACATGGTGTAAAAACAATACAAGATAATAAAAGAGTAGAATAATAAGTCAATTATAGTGTGCTCTTTTTGTTCGCAAGTATGTTAAGAACTTACAATTAGATGAAACTGATTGCATTCTACATAAATAAACCTGCGCTAGTCCCATCGATATTAAGGCTTTCGTGATAAAGGATTTAAATCAAAACAAAAAATTATAGTTACTTGATAAGCAAATCTCGTTGTGTCATTGGTAACCTTCCTGAGAAATATCACTAATAATCGTATTGATAGTTAGGTCGTTTAGGGAAAAATAACTTGGCATATTACTTTAGAATTTATTAAAGAACATTGATGATTGTTTCGGCGATTAAGCGATTATCAAACTATATCCTTTGAAATACAGCACAAAAAAATACTTTACAATATTTCGTAATGATCGTTAAATATTAAGTTTTTGAACACTTTGTAACTGTTTCACAACAGTATGTGTCTAATTAATAAAATTAATTCATCAACGCGTTTGTACACGACACCATAGTAGAAAAAAGTGCAGTAAACCGTAACGTACCGGCTGGTGAAGAGATAACATGGTCGCAAACATTTGATTTGTTAACATTTACTTTTAGATCCTTGGTTATATCTAAGCAGTCGGTGCTTAATTGTAATTAGTTACTTAGCATCAGCTATTATCCTAGGTTGTTACACTCATTGTTATGAGTGATTAGATTACAACTAATTATTGTGCTGTATTGTTCGTTGAATCTGAAGAAGACGTGTGTGTCAGTGGTACTCGACTAACTCGAGATACAATCTTTAATATGATATCTTAATATGTAGCGCGTAACTAATAATAACGATCTACTTTGGTGTAATAGTGTAATTAACTTAACAAGTAATTGACAGTGTTGTATACATACATAATAGCATCAATTACCAGACCCGGCTTCTAATTTAAAAGAGTATCCTGTATTTAGCTTTTTATTGGGTTAGCAATCATGTAAGTCAATGTTGTATATTTT
>NW_020440877.1:0-3663 GCF_000699045.2 Agrilus planipennis
GTGAAAGCCGAAATCAAAATGAACAAAGACAGCAACGGTATACTGCGTCTCATGATATGTAAATTTCTAATGAAGAAGGCTAAAAATTGCCCCATAGCTTCTGAAATATAAAATAACGCAACTTTAGTTCAAAATTGGTATAGTTGGCAATAAAACTGACTTATTTACTTTCTTGTCCAAATTACTAACTGGACTATAGACACAAACACACATACATACACACACACACAAACAAACACATCACACACCCACACACACATACATACAGACTCTCCGCCAACTATGAGGACAATCCAGAGGCTCTTAATAACTTCTTCAGCTGAAGAATGACCTCCAAGGTGTTTTAGGAGGCCATAGTAAGGGACTGAGAATGGACAGGCCGTCGAAGTGTCACAGTATCCCTATAGCTATACTACTAGAATGCCTACTTTTACCCACGACAGACGTTGTAGGAAATATCGTAAACATAAAAAGGAGATGACGGGTAGGAATGGCAGCGGGCACAAAGAAAAGTGAATAACATTACACCAGTTAACGTGTAACAGAAAGAGATGCAGACAAGCAGAATTTTAGCATAAAAACTTTAAAGAAAATTTGACATTCTCAGGAAGAAAACGAAGAAGTGGCTGATTTTAGGTATCTAGGTAGTCAGATAAGTCAGGACGGAAGGAGTAGGAGTAGAGAAGGGATATATAGCAGAGGATAGCGCAGGGTCGACTCACTTCTATGCTCGAGAACGGTTAATTTAGAAATTCGAGAAAGGTTGTTAAATGTGCATGTTTGGAACGCGGCGCTGTACGGGTGTGAAACATGGACGTTGGACGTTACGGAAAAGAAAAGGTTAGAAGCGTTCGAAATGTGGTTATAAAAGGTTAAAAATGAAGAGGTATTAGAAAGAATAGGAGAACAGAGGACTCTATGGAAGTCAATAAGTAATAGGCGAGATGGGTTGGTAGGACACCTTCTCAGGCAGGAAGGTCCAGTCAGAGACATATTAGAGGCAGAAACGGGAGTTAGGAGGAGTAGAGGTAGACCTAGACCCATTCTAGTTGATCGGATGGATCGGCTTGCGGGTTTCAATGATTTATCTATAAAATAATTAAAACGCAAACCAGATATCTACAAATAAATAAATACAGCTACCTGAAACGAACGTGAATCTCTGGTCCTAACGCTACATCGCCTGCTAAATTATCATCGAATTGTATTCCAGCAGCATTTAACATAGTCGCGCTTCGATTACCTATGAATTTAACTAATTCATTCGAATTTGGGAATGAAGCGAGTTCTAAACCAGTTTCTGCGTTAACATAATTCATAATTTTTTCAAGATTTGGATTTTTCGGTGACCAAGCCAAAGGTAGGAAACCAGCACCTAAACTAAAATGGAAATGCAATATTAACGTTCCAGATGTAATTATGTAATTTAATTTCACATATGTATAACCACTTGAAATCGAAATTTTTGTAGTATTAATTTTTAGAAATTAATTTCTTATTACGAACAAAAAATTAGAAAAAACGTGACCTTACTTATTACTAAAGAGCTTTCAAAAAATTATATTTTGAAATTTAGTAAAAGGGTAGCACCAACGGCTAATAAAATTATGAATCAAATTGACTTTTTTCGTCACACAGTCACATCATATATATATTCAGTTCGTTTTTACAGTAGCTATTAGTAAAATTAATTATAAACATAGTACTTTAGTACATGTACACTCAGAGTGTTGGAAATAAGTGGCAAACTATGGAGGGCGTAACTAGGTGTAATAGGGAATCGCTACCGGAAGCGGCCCTGGACGTGAACTGGCAACAGAGTTATTAATATAGCGAGTTGCGATAACAACCAAGCAACTACAATGAATGAACAATAAGAGAGGATGACGAAAAAGGGAAAATACATCGTAGAAAAGGCCTACGAACACACACACCCCACACCGAATAAACTAAACAGTGTTGTAGCAATTATGTAGGGGAAGTCCGGGAGACGGTCATTGGTAGAGCACGGGAGGTCAATAACCAGCACGCCGCCATTTTTTACAATGTCCCGTTTGTTTGGCTCGGTTCGGATAGGTGTTTTTGTTACGGCGGAGTAAATTTTATTAATTTATGTAGTTTTGAGATTGCGGCCGTGTTTATAGAGGTACGTATTGTGACTTATTACTATTGTACTGCCTGATTATTGTAGTTTGACGTGAGCTAAGTGTTTTTTCNGAAATAAGTGGCAAACTATGGAGGGCGTAACTAGGTGTAATAGGGAATCGCTACCGGAAGCGGCCCTGGACGTGAACTGGCAACAGAGTTATTAATATAGCGAGTTGCGATAACAATCAAGCAATTACAATGAATCAACAATAAGAGAGGATGACGAAAAAGGGAAAATACATCGTAGAAAAGGCCTACGAACACACACACCCCACACCGAATAAACTAAACAGTGTTGTAGCAATTATGTAGGGGAAGTCCGGGAGACGGTCATTGGAAGAGCACGGGAGGTCAATAACCAGCACGCCGCCATTTTTTACAATGTCCCGTTTGTTTGGCTCGGTTCGGATAGGTGTTTTTGTTACGGCGGAGTAAATTTTATTAATTTATGTAGTTTTGAGATTGCGGCCGTGTTTATAGAGGTACGTATTGTGTCTAATTACTATTGTACTGCCTGATTATTGTAGTTTGACTTGAGCTAAGTGTTTTTTCGCTAAGATTGATTGTTTTTCCTGTGAGTAAAATTTCACTTCCTGCAAGGTTGCTCCCTATTTCAGAAACAGTTCTGTGCGCCACTTAATTAAGCCGCACCGCTCCCCATTACATCCCCATTTGCTAGTATAGAAACGCTGATGTATCTCGCCCAATTAGTGTAAAGAACACCTCTATTTCGTCACAAGCCACCAGTGATTTACCTGTTGCCTTCAGTTGGGATCCATGGTCCAGGAACTCTCATCTGTCGTACCACGAAATTCCATCGTAGAGTTGAAAACACAGTGAAAGCCGAAATCAAAATGAACAAAGACAGCAACGGTATACTGCGTCTCATGATATGTAAATTTCTAATGAAGAAGGCTAAAAATTGCCCCATCGCTTCTGAAATATAAAATAACGCGACTTTAGTTCAAAATTGGTATAGTTGGCAATAAAACTGACTTATTTACTTTCTTGTCCAAATTACTAACTGGACTATAGACACAAACACACATACATACAGGCTCTCCGCCAACTATGAGGACAATCCAGAAGCTCTTAAGAACTTCTTCAGCTGAAGAATGACCTCCAAGATTTCTTAGAGGTCATTCTTCAGGCTCCGCCCACTATGAGGACAATCCAGAGGCTCTTAAGAACTTCTTCAGCTGAAGAATGACCTTCAAGGTGTCTTAGGAGGCCATGGTAAGGGACTGAGAATGGACAGGCCATCGAATTGTCACAGTATCCCTATAGCTATACTACTAGAATGCCTACTTTTACCCACGACAGACGTTGTAGGAAATATCGTAAACATGAAAAGGAGATGACGGGTAGGAATGCCAGCGGTCACTTATAAAGAAAAGTGAATAACATTGCACCAGTTAACGTGTAACAGAAAGAGATGCAGACAAGCAGAATTTTAGCATATTGCCAGCATCAGACTTTAAAGAAAATTTGACATTCTCAGGAAGAAAATTTGTA
>NW_020440878.1:0-902 GCF_000699045.2 Agrilus planipennis
ATACTATAAATATGAAACACTTTGACATTTAAAATAATGAACAATTAGAAAAAGTCTTGTTGTTATTCATAATTTAACGCTACAATTGTCAAAATGCAAATTCTTACAAACAATGTTAGTCTATTTAGGTAGGGAAATGTCCAAGGACGGTATACGCCGAGATAGAAAGAAAGTACAAGCGGTGTTGGAACACCCACAAACGTCAAACAATTACGGCAATTTCTAGGGTTATTCGAGTACTTCCGGAAATTATTAAAAATTACGCTGTAATTGCTCACCCGTTAACCAACCTTTAAAAAAAAAGTGTCATATGACAGTGGGGCAGTAAACAACAAGAATCTTTCAAAAAAATGAAAGATATTCTGGCCAGAGGCCCAATGCTCTTAACTTGTCAATATAGGTTCACACGGATGCAAGCGCGATCGGAATAGAAGCCAAATTACTTCAACAGCATGAAGACGGTAAGTAAATACCCAATAGCATATTACAGCAAAACGTGCACCTATGAACAAAGCAAATACCATTCATACAAACTCGAAACAATGGCAGTTGTATTTGCACCAAAACACTTTAGGGTGTATTTATTGGGAGCAGAATTTTTGTTTTATACAGACTGTTCGGCTCTTAGGACTGAACATCAAAAAAACACCTCGTTCAGCGAATCGCCCGGTGGTGGTTGGATCTGCAGGACTTTATGTGCACCATAAAATACCGACCCGGTTGCACTATGAGTTATGTGGACTATCTCAGCAGAAACCCCATAAATGTTAACATAATTGAAAAACTCACTGAAATTGATTGGGCAAAAGCAGCACAAGATGACGAAATCATGAAGATCATTCAAACATTAAACGACAATCCAAGCAAAAGCACAAAGAATTGTTTCAAGTAAAAGCGACTAA
>NW_020440878.1:1103-3647 GCF_000699045.2 Agrilus planipennis
TGGGGAAAAATCAAAGATTATATCAATGAGAGAAGGCATAAGACAGGGGTGTCCACTGAGCACAGTACTTTTTAATGCAACATTTGCAAACTTAGAGAAGAAAATGAGCACAGCGCAAGAAGGAGGTATAGTAATCGGTAGAAAAAAAATTTGGTCAGTGTCATATGCAGATGACATAGTTTTATTAGCGAATAATGAAAGAGGAATGAGGGAAATGTTAACAAAATTCAACAAATACATAAAGGAAAGAGGGTTGGAATTAAATACAGACAAATCAAAAATTTTAAGAGGGAAGAAGGCAGGAGGAAGAAAGAAAAAGGTCGAATTCCAATGGAACGGAAAAACAATCGAAGAGGTTACAGAATTTAATTACTTAGGCTTCATATTACAGAGGAATAATGGAGTAGACAAGCACATTAAAAATCTGAAAAAGAAGGCATTAAGTGTAATGGGAAAAGTATGGGGAATAGGAGAAAGAAACTTAAGAGATTGCTGGAAAAAGAGAATGTTTCTTTTCGAGACACTAGTAGAAAGTATAATAATGTATGGGGCAGAAATCTGGGGATGGGAAGAGAGAAAAGAAATCGAAAGTATTCAGGACAGATATATTAAATGGACACTAAAGCTAGATAAGAGTACTCCGAGATACCTTCTTCAGGAAGAAACTAAATATGAAAAACTGACCATAAAATATTCAAAAAGGGCCTTAAAGTACGAAGAAAAAATATTAAATTCCGAAGGCAACGCAATACTAAAAGAATGTGTAAAAGTTAAGGACAAAATTGCGCTCTTGCAAAAGGAAGAAAAGAAAACCACAAGGGAAAGATGGAAAAAAGAAAGAAAGAATTTTTTAATGGAGAGAGGATGGTCAATCAAACATTATATATGGAAGCTGGAAAATGAGAGAAATGTATGGAAGGAACTAGAAAACTTAACTAAAGATATTGACAAACAAAGAAGGAGAGAGAAAATGAGAAACATGAAATTCGCTCAAGAGTACAAGATATTATGGAAAGAAGGAGAAGAAAAACCTCATTATTTGAAAGATGAAGGAGTAAAGAGAAAAAACCACCTACAATTAACTGCAAGATTCAGATTGGGAAGCGAAAATAGAGCGTCAAGGTATTGGGAGGAAGAAGAAAAGAAATTATGCAGATTATGTAAAAAGGAGCCAGAGACGCTTGAACATATTTTTGAGCGATGTGGGGAAACGGGAAGTTCTGCAAAAAGCTGGAAAGCTCAACTGGAAGGAGTGAACAACATGAAAAGGATGAGAGAAATCTTATGGAAGAGAAAAATAGCAGGAGAAGAAAAATAATAAAAATTGTACTTATAAATAAATATGGACTGAAAAGACGGAAAAAAACAAAAAGCATAGAGTAAAAAGAAATTAGTTTTAACAACAAGATTTCGACTAGAATGTGAAAGTAGCAAGGGACTTGGAAAAAGAAGAGAAGAAAATATGCAGATAGTGTAAAATGGAACCAGTGACGTTCGAACACATTTTGGAGAGATGTGGAATAGCAGGAGATGGGAAAATTCAAGTGGAAGGAAAGGATGGTCTAAATAAGATGAGAAAAATATGAATAAGGAGGAAAATAGCAGAAAAACGAGAAAGTAGAAAAGAGAAAATAAGTAAATGTAAATGTAACTGCACCTTGTATATATAAAACATAATGTTTTTAATAAAGCTATCTATCTATCTATTCTTAGTTCTAATAAAGATCCTTAACATTGTTAAAAGCTATGTTCAAACACGGCATACTCCTGACACAACTGTGTCTACATTCGCACCACATACTTATTACATTAATTATGATATAGTTGTAAAGCTAATTAATCTTTTTGATGGTACGCCTTCAAAATATAGCATGGTGTTAAGTATTAGACAAAATAACAGATTACTTACCACAAATTCGTTCAATAAATCAATGGTTAACATACCCAGCAATATCAATCTTGCCGACTAACATTTTAACAGTTTCAGAAAGGTAGACATGCTTATAGGTTCCGAACTTTTCTGGGGCATAATGTGTACAGGTCAAATCCAGTTGAGTAAAAGTCAACCCGTTTTACATAAAACAAAACTAGGTTGGGTTATTGCGGGCCCAATCAAATTTCCATATCAACATTCACCTCAAAACATTGGCTGTGCTAGTTTCAAATCAGTTTCTAACGACGACATATCAAATCAGATTTTGGTTATTAGGAGAAAGTTACAACGGTAAACGTAATCTATCTCAACAGGAAATTCGATGTGAGGAAGATTTTATACAAAATGTAAGGCGAACTGACGAAGGTAGATTTGTAGTAAAAATATCCTTTAGAGAAAACATATCACAGTTAGGTAATTCACGTTCAATGGATTACCAATAAATAAGTGGATAAAACTTTTAGAACGGCGGGCGTACTTTTTAAAATGGGACGATGTATCTATCACCAAATTTGCTACAGATAATTTACTAGGTCGTGATCGGACTTGATAAAATCATTATTATCAAACTTATGTTCTAAAATCATTCTCAGGAGAACTTATACGGATTG
>NW_020440879.1:0-1868 GCF_000699045.2 Agrilus planipennis
ACAAGCAATTATTTAAAAATGTGCTTTAGAAAATCATTTCCAAATATTAAAATTGTATTATGATGTACCTTTTCCACAATTAACCATCTTATTTTCTTAAAATGAAATCTAGTAGGCGTTGCCGTTCTCATATTGTCCGCCAGTTGACCATTTCAACTAATAAGCAATAAAGTAATTATCTGTATCAATTACGCTCGGTCCTCCTAATTAGAAATTGACCTTGTAAGTGCTGCCCCTTGTGACTAATTAAAAAATTAAAAGAAAAGCGGTATTTAGCTACTTATGGACTCCTGATACTTTAAATACAATGCGCCTTAATATTAAGAATTTAATTAAATCAATAATTTTTAATTAAATATTAACAAATAGATAGATACCTGCTATACATACACCTACTTGTACAGGTATTGATATATAATGCTTTTATTCTGTATCTAAAAACTCTCTAATAATGGATGATCCACCAACAGTGAAGATATTTTGTATTAGAAATTAATATTTCATGCCCAAATTTTAAAACAGAAAACATGTATTGCAAACTTTTTAAATAGAAATTATATTTTTGCTTACGAAGTTTTTCGTATTTTGCTTAACTCTTTCTTGTGACCTCGTTATGCATCAATTTTTACATTATCACTTTAGACAAATCTTTCTTACCTATTGACCTTAAATAATTAAAAAGCCTGCTATTGACTTACACATAAATATCCCAAAGTCACGGTCGGTAAAGAATGAAAGGCCATTGTGATGTTTTATTATAGAAGCATGTGTAAATGTTCTCAAGTAATGGTGATGTCAATGACCAGTTACGAGACAAACCCGAAACTATCAATTGCACCGACGTTCTGTTGCTTGTGAAAGAAGTCATTAATTAATTCGTGTTAGCTACCAAAAAAATGATAATAACATAGTGCTTCATATAGATTTAATTTCTTGTATTCTTTTTTAATATTATGCACTAATTTGATAGAATTTTGTGAAATGCAATGTTGGAAATTTAAGAAATAGTCTGATAAACCTTTACAGTTTTTGTTTTGTTTTCCATTACGTAAAGATCTTTTTTTTTAATCTTTCTTTTACTGTTCTACTCACCATTATAATGCAATAGAAAAAGATTTTAGTATTCGATTCGAAAAAATGTTTCACAGTGTTTGTACCCCAGACAGTATCAATTGCATAATTAAAATTTAGTTTTCTGTGATTAAATTTGACTTGTAAGTACTACGGAATATTCCGGAATATTCGGGGCAGTTGCTTACCTGTACATTACCAGTTTACAAACTATTGCATTTTTTTAATTTACTATTAATAGGTACAACTCAATTGGGAACACATTTTTTACTAAAATATTCCATGACTTTATTGTAAACATAACACAATACCTAATTAAAAGTGTTGACAATTTGGTAGGTGCAGAATCTAAAGAGAATATGTTTGGTGCAATTCGTTGGTACTGTCTATATTGGTCCTTCGTGCATTCCTATACATGGTGTTTTTTAAAGGAGAAAGCTAATTGTCCATCTTTGATTTACATGTACACATATGTAACTATTACATCTATATAAATAGATTGTTAACCTTGTTTAGAGACCCAAAAAGATAAACAAAGTTTCCTAGGTTAATAAAGGGATAACATTAAATTAAAGGTATCAGCAATCTACGTTCATTAAGAGTGCGGAACGACTGGCCACACCGTTCACATGTGCTTGACTAACACATACACGCATTTTCGTGAAAATAATGATCGCGATTGGTGCCGAATGAAAAGTATATATGCAAAATACATAAATCTTTGAAAAAGTTTCACATAATATTTTGAGTAAAATCATTTTAAAAATAAATACCCGAATGGTCGTTCAAAATTTAAT
>NW_020440879.1:2998-3644 GCF_000699045.2 Agrilus planipennis
TAGATAGATACCTGCTATACATACACCTACTTGTACAGGTATTGATATATAATGCTTTTATTCTGTATCTAAAAACTCTCTAATAATGGATGATCCACCAACAACACCATTAAAGTGCTGCTAATAAATTATTTTCCAAGTACAAAACTGAGAATTTTAAAACAAAAAATTTGTTTCAAATGTGAAACGATACTTAATAATAATAATAATTAATGAAAGCGTGATCGACAGCACGCAAACAAAATAAATAACTTATGGTTCCAAAAACTGTTTTTTGCTTTTTTACATTTATAAATAACTGTTTTCATTTTTGCATTATTAATAAGACTGGGAGACACTTTATTGCTATCACGAGTGGTACATATCGTACATATCTAAAATTATACATGACTGCGCTATTTATTCAAACGTTTGCAGAAGAGACAAATAGTTAAAACAAGTGTAGTACAAAAATACCAAAGCATGTTTTAAATTCTTCTGCATATCGTAGATTTTATGAAAAAATTAAACATTTTTACTTGAAGACGTTGTTGATTACTTTTTATTTTATTCGTATTATTATACAACGAAACTTTTTTGTGTGGTCCAACCCGAGTACCTAAAGAGATGAGTACCTATAGTTGGGACGATTAAAATTGGCAAAGAC
>NW_020440880.1:0-3761 GCF_000699045.2 Agrilus planipennis
TCAAGGTTTGTCTGTTGACACCTTAGTAAGACCTTGTTATTGCAGCAAATACCGATTAGATAGCGATACCCTGCCGTTACTTGGATTTACTTAGTTCACTGTGTATGAGTCACAGTCAAAGAAAGAGAGAGAGAAATCTTGCGATCTGAGGAAGTAATTCCAGAGTGAATGGGACTTATTTTACGTTGTAGGGGGGAGGTTGAATGATGATTCCCCTGCATGTTTGTCACTCAAGATTCGTTGAGCTTTTGAAAATTGAAATATAGTTTTTAGAGAGATAAGTTAAGCTCCACTAGTTTTTTAAATAAATTGATTAAAATGATTTTTTAAACTTTTTATCATTTTAATAGGATGCTGTTTCAATTCCAAATTGATTGCGAGATCTTAAAAGTTTTCGTTAATATTGTAATGTTCGTGGGTTTAACAAAATTCACTTCTAAGACTGATAACAAAAACTATTTATTTACACTAATTATTAATGTATCACTATTCACTGCGCTATTTATTTCACCGCTATCACTGTCAATTTATTTCTCGATTCACTTCTGCAACGGTCAATTCATTTCTCCTCCTCTCGGCGATCGTCTCTTACTTTAAATACTCTTTTGTTTACTTTCTGGAACCTTCTGGAAACACCGGATAGTTTATTTTTCTTTGATTTGTTCAACTGCTTTCCCAGAACGTAGGTACGATACACACATCTACAAATCGCACACAAACACGCTCGTGCTCGCTACAATATGTTGCGAGATAAGTACATTAATTTGTTGATCCCAAGACGCTAAATGTTGGAACCATAAAAGGCGCCATTTAAATTAGGCACTAATAAAGGATGCCGCATAAATTGATACACCTATAAATGCGGCTTGCGAAATACATTTTAGTTTTTATAAAGTTATGAATCTCGGCTAGACTACACCACTGCAGTATATTAAAATCATGTTATACCTACTCAACAGAAAACTGCACATTATTTACTAATGCTATTAATTTTCAAATTGTCGGGATATCTATCACTAAATATTAATTATTGCAATGATTTCATGAAGACCGCACAAGATAGAGGCGCACGTTCACTACCGCTGTTTTAAACTATAACATTGGACGCACGTAGCTACAAAATCTCCACAAATCATGATGGGAAATCTTTATTCGTCCACCCCCTCCTTACAACGTAAAATTGATTCCATCCACTTTGCAATTATATTCCTCAAATCGCTAAATGTATCCCTTTTTCATTTAGTGTCAGTTAAATTTGTCGTAGCTACAGTACAGTAGAACAGTAAGTTTATGTAAGTCTTCCTGTGCGTGTCAAATACCTAATCATTTCTAATCTTTTTCATCCAAGGTATTTTCATCATTCGCCTGTAGCATCATATCTCAAANACGTAAAAAAAAGGAAACTTTACCAGTGCTTGAAAGAAGGAATCTTCAAGAATGTCTTAGGAATAAGTGTTCTTCTTTCTTCATGACAAACTCGCATGTATGACAGAAAATTCCAGCATTGAAGACAATTGTAGGTGAATAGAAAAAATTTGGTTTACAAGGATTATTTAAAAAAAAAACGTAAATATCAAGTTAAATGAGCGAATCCAAGACTTAACACGCAAGATCAAGATCAAGGCCGAGACTTCTTGTAAACACAAATTTTGCTATTCACCAACAGTTGTCTTAAATGCTGGAATTTTCTGTCAAACATTAAAGTCATGAAGAAAGAAGTAAAAAATATCAAAAAAAAATTAGTTTGTCTCTATATTTCAACCATGTGTTATTCAGACATAGGAACTAAGAACACTTACTGCGGGGACATTCTTGAAGATCCCTTTTTTCAAACAGTGGTGAACTTTCCTTTTTTTTTAAATTAAATGTTAAAATCTTGTAAAGCAAAGTGAAATTTCAAACATTAAAAATGTTTTGTTCAAAGAAAAGGATGTTAATGTTGCTTCAAATACTAAGACTGGGACAGTCTTGATTTTAGTCTTGCTTTGCTCACCACTACGTCAAACTTTCCAAACGGACACCATGGAGACTAGAAAAAGTAGATGCATAGAAAGATGCATCTTTTGGTTGAACTGTTGGTAAAAAAAATTGAAACATTAAAAGGGAACGTTAGTGAGCAGAAAAGGTGGAACAATTAAAATTATGCTTAAAATTTAAATGACATAATTCAATATTACATTATGAAACTCAATATTAACAATTCACAATTTGTAATCTTCCATTTAAAATTTCGTCCCGCGTGAAGCAACATTTGTATGTAAACAACACCCTAAAAAAATTAGGTGCTGCATCACCTTTGGGATGTATCACTTAGAAGGTTGTCTTCTATGAAGGATTTCGTTCTCTACAGCGCCGATATGATTCAAATCCGTAAATAATTATCAAATCACATCATTATAACAACAGCTGCTCTACAGTGGCATACTGACCTACTCCAATGACTGATATTATTTTGCTGAATTAGTTTATTGAACTGCACATCGACTGACTAAATAAAAAATTTAAATATTAAAAGAACAACAACTACTAAAGGTCGTCTACAACATAAACACCTTCAATCATACTTAATCTAATTACCAGTTGATTGAATGCGGCGTTGCGTTGTTGCATTTTTTTATCACCACCGAAATTGCATTTATCTCTGCATTGATTTCTGTTACATCCTGTATATTGAATATTGGTAGATAAATAACTGTATATGGAGTGTATAACTGCATAAAATAAATTACTTGCATATTGAAACCTGTTTAAATAAGTAGATGTAACAGAATTTTCCTTACATTATGAAAGTAAACCAACACAAAAAGAAATCTAGCAAACCGTTTTTTCTAACTCTGTTTTTGAACTAGTAACGCGGGGCTCGTATATTTACATGTCGGAGTAAATTTGATTATTATTGCCGCCGTATTATTATTATTTGTGATGCNTGGCTTAATCCACAGCAGTGTTTTCAATTTATTTTTCTACATTTGAAGGTTGAAGGCTGGTTAGGGGCTTTTTGGCTGTCAAGTTCTGAACTTCTGACCTCTGGTTCATTAGTTTCTTCGATAATGGAGGCATCTACTTATGCAACAACTTCTTCGTCAGCATTCTCGTTGTATTTTTGTTGACAATATTCGTATGAGTTTGCCCGCGGCAATAGTAACAAAATATTTGAGCATCGAAGAAACGCGGTCATAAGGTTACAAAAGGAAAAAGGCATCGTAGACGTGGTAGGTCCTTCCTTCTGTTTGACGACTTCGACCGTTTAGAATATGTTGGTAGCATCGTAACATTTAAACCCAACTTCAAGGAGGGTATCGTAAACTATAATTATTACACCCACTGGCCCACTTATATTTTCAGCTTTATGAACGCAAGACGGTCAGGCAATTTCTGAAGAAGATAACTTTGTTACCGACAAGTATTTCGAACGTTCAGAATCGTGTTTTGGCGTTAGGGTTTGCTCTACAACACCGCTAAAGTAGTGATGAGAAAAATTGGTCTTGGTTTTGCAGTCTTGGGCTTGGAATTGATCTTGGTCTTTCGAAAATGCAAGACCAAGAGCAAGACCTAGACTGTCTTTATACTAGCAAGACTAAAACCAAGACCAAATAAAGAAGATCAAAACTAAAACCAAAATCGAATATGTAAGACCAAAACCACATACACAAGACTAAACGAAAAACTATTTAAAGCAACTTTAAAATATTTTTTTCTTGAAACAAAACATTTTTAATGTTTGAAATTTTTAGTTTACTTTACTAGATTTTAACACTACG
>NW_020440881.1:0-2394 GCF_000699045.2 Agrilus planipennis
GTTGCCCTCTACTTTGTCAAACTCCCGCCAACTCCTTTCCTTTTCGGCTCTCACTACTTTCATGTAGGAGCGAATACCCTCCCTGTAGGCCCTTTGCAGGTCTTCCACGTTCGGATCTCCTCTCCTTCGTGTTTTTTGGACCCGTTTCCTCCTGCGCCTCAGGTCGTTCTTTGGTTTCGGAGGTCGTTCGTCCACCAGGGAGGTATTGCCCTAGCAGGCCGCCTAAACCTTCTCAGTACCTGGTCATTCGCGTCCACTACCCATCCTTGCAGCCGAGCAACCATCTCGCCGAGGGGTAGCCTCTCAAAGTCAGTCAGGGGACTGATCCTTTGAAGCGCCGGCTCTTCCCAGTCTGGCCAACAGGCTTCCCTGATGGATCACGCTGGAAGAGCGGACGGCTTTCCGGTGGTATTGTTGGCTGCACTCACAGTGATCTCAATCAGGATGGGATTGTGATCGCTAGAAGACCAGGTTGGTTCTATTCTCCATGCGACATTTCCGCGCAGCCCCCTAGGGAGGTTGACGTCGAGGTTGACGTCAATGTTGCTCTCCGCTACGGCCGTCTCGTATGTAGACGATTCCGACCCCTAACCTCTAACTCATGGGCCAGGATCACCTGTTCCAGGCTCTTCCCTCTTACAACCTTCACACTTCGGCCTGTCATGCCTTTGCTGTGCCACAAGTGCGACTCAGTGTTGGAGTCAAGGCCGATCAGCAGCGCTCTTCGCCTGCTTCTATCCACGATCCGCTCCAGACTCCGTATGCTGTCCTCAATATCGCCAGCGAATTGACAATATTGGGAACAAACATGCAACTACCCGAACGGGCCGCTCAGATAGGTAAACGCCTCACACCTGGTCAGGTCTTGGCTTAGATCGACTACGTCGACCTCGGAGCTGTCTTTCACTACAACCGCTTTGGGATCTTCTCCGCCCTGTTTTCCCACAATCGCCATCCCCGAGGGCAATCCTCGAATGCCGCCATCCACGTCATACGGCTCTTGTAGCAAGGCAACACTGACCCCGTTCTCGCGCATAAACACACCGACTTCGCACATGTCCACATAGGATATCCTACAGTTTAGCTGGAGGACTTTTACAGTCGTGTCAGCCATCACGCGTATCTACTTGCTCTATCCTGCACTGCCATTTTGAATATGGGGCAGGATCTTGCCTTGGTCAGGTGACCGTTTGGCAATTTCCGTGCCCGGCGGTTCACACAACTGATGGGTCTGTCGCAGGCCCTTCGCTGGTGACACTTTCGCCACAGCGGAAGCAAAGCGCGGAGACTGTGCTTCTGCAGGTTGCTGTTTTGTGCCCGAACCCTAGGCACATAGAACAGCGTAGTACGTCATCTGTGTCCTCGACCCTGCACGACTGCATGCCGAGGTACACCCTTCTCTGGCATAGTACGTGTACTTTAACTCGAGGGGTTACCTCGAGTGTTATCCATCACTCGCTAGTCGGGCATGCACCACTTGCACCCTTCCGTACTGCAGGAGCCTTCCTCCTACCTCGTATTGTCACCCGGGAGACGAACTCCTCTGGTGAAACCACTTCCTCCTTCCTCTTTTGCAGGGTGGCGGCGGTGAGTCCTTGCTTTTTGAGCTCATCGCTCTTTAGCAGTTCCTCTGCCTCTGTGGAGGTCTTCGTCTCAATGACGACTCCCTCCTTCACCCTGCGTAGTGCACACACCCGGACCCGTCCCGAGTGCGCCGCCCAACGCCAATACTTGACCTTATCAGCAGAGAGCTTCTTGCCGTGTGACCTCACGATCACCGCGACACCCTTCTGCTTCGAGACAGCCTTTTTACCAGGCTTGGCCGTCTTTTCATTGCCCTTTTGTACGGGGCGGCTAGGCTTGGGAGCTTTAGCCGGGGTCGGTTTACCCGACGTTGACTTCCTCCCTCTAACCTTGTCTGCAAACGACACCCCTGATTGAATCACCTTGGGAGCCGCCACAACCGGACGCGCCGCCATCGCGATTTCCTTCTCCACAAGGGCATCCAACAGGATGCCTTCGCACTCAGCATGCCTGTCTAGAATGAACTTGGCAGCCACCTTGGAGATCTTGTTGCGTTCATCGAAGACAAAGCAACGGAGACAATCCCCGATCCGCCTTATCCTCTCCAGCTATTGAGCTCCCACCGTCCTCTGGGGTCCTGTGCTCTGAGGAACCTTAGGCTTAGCAGCGTCGTACTCGCCATCGGATGAATGAGCTCTTCGCTGGCCGGTAGCATCGCCAGACACCCCACACCGGTGTAAGGATGTCTCTCTAGTTTCGGAGTAGTCCCTTAATGAAGACCGGGCGGGGACTTGCTCTAAAACCCCCTTCCCTGCCGGCTGTGCCCGATCCGAACGGCTTGAAGCAGTAAGATTTTTCTCACAGTTTTGA
>NW_020440881.1:2640-3641 GCF_000699045.2 Agrilus planipennis
TTTTTTTTTTTATTTTATATTCCTCATATAAAAGCCTGATACCTAATCTTAAACTCAGGCCGTTTTATCCCAAAAAAAAAATATGATAATAACATTACATTGTAACCTTTTTATAAAGTCATTTGAATAAACAAACATGCATTAAATTCTAACACTACTTAACCTAACTTAGCCTAAGAACTTGATTGGTATCCTCTCCATTCCATGGCTTACTGGCATCCGGTGAGCATTGACCCTTATCCAAGATGTTTCCAGTAGCGTTCGCTTTTTTGGCTATTGGTAGGGTTCGTCTTTGTTGCCGGCAGTTCGGTGGGCAGAGCTCTTCTCCTGAACATTCTCCGGCAATCAATGGTTTGTTGTCGTGTTTGGTATTTGTCATGTCCAATATTGTGTCTATATACTTTGTATATATCCGCAATATTCATTTACCCGCGTCTATACTGTGTTTATATAACGTGTATATATCCACACATAGACCGGGCTTATGTCTCAGGACTATCACCTATGAAGTTGATAGTATTGGATATGGTGGGTAGAATGATGAGACTTTTATATTAAAACACACTTATTGAATTTTATGATTTTTATTAATAAACTCGGAATGTTCAGTGAAATACCTTTTTTTTACAAAGTCTTCGTTTCAACTTACCATATGATTTCATTTTTACCAAACCTTTTTAATACAGTTGTGTAATTTGTTTTCCTTCTCGTGTTCACGCCATGTATCAACACTAAGTATAAACAAATACATATAAAATCAACAGTCTTATTCCTAAGAATTTGATATTTGTGATATGTATACGGAGATTAATTTTTGTATAATACAGCATGTCACAAATGAAAACTAAAATGAAAATTCTAACACGCCTCCTCAAAAATTAATCGGAATACTTTTAGCAATAACTGCGAAAACAAGAACATATTTACAATAGATAATATATATGTTACGGCAAATGTACACATTTTTCGGTAAAAGTGTACATTTCCCAAGAAGTTAGGTA
>NW_020440882.1:0-1082 GCF_000699045.2 Agrilus planipennis
TCAGAGTCTCTGAAAGTGAGACTCGAGTCTCCGTCTCTCATCGAGTCTCTCTAGTGTCGCTGAGAGAGACTGTCAAAAAACTGTTTAGCGTCTCTAAATGAGAGGCTCGAGTCGCTCGTAGAGAGATCCTTATTTCGTATCCAGTCTCTGAACGAGAGACTCGAATCTCTCAATAAGTGGTATCTCGATAGACATGGTTAAAATTTTCTAAGTTCAACATATTTCAGAGATCCCAGTCTTTCTACGAGACTCGAGTTCAGTTCTATTCATTCAGTCTCTCCGTGAAGAGTCGAATCTCTGAATTAACAATTTTATCGTTCGAGTCTCTCATACAGAGACTGTGAGAGATCCATAAAAACACCTACGGAATAACTGAGAGACTGTGAGAGACGCTCTCAGAGACGCTGAAAGACTGAAAGACTGGAGAGACTGAAAATTTTTGTCTAGGGTGTCTATATAAATAAAAACTGTATGAAGTAATATCTGACTTCGAGTGAGAAAATTTTATGGTTTACCTTTTCTGTATTTCCATTGTATTATAATACATATCTGCAAAAGTTTATCGTAATCTTCAAACTCACAAAGCGCACGCACAATAGCTCCGTGAATTAATTGCAAAAAGTATATGACACAAATACTTATTATAAGTACTAACTG
This sequence comes from Agrilus planipennis, assembly GCF_000699045.2. NCBI lineage: Eukaryota > Metazoa > Arthropoda > Insecta > Coleoptera > Buprestidae > Agrilus > Agrilus planipennis. Next base: position 658 of record NW_020440882.1, read on the forward strand.
CCTTTTATTAGTTTTAATAAAACGGTGTAACATGCGAATAAACAGCTTTTAACTAACTGACTGTGAACAACAAACTTTTTATCTTGTTTGTCTCCGACCGTAAAACTGACTAACATCGCCTGGTATTCTTAGTGATAACAAAACAGGTTTTCGATGGAGAAAGATAAACTGTAATAACTGACGAAATTTTCTTGTATGAATAATACAGAATAAATGTGAATAAAAACCCCGTATTATATCGCACTAAGCTAATATTAAATAAATACTTAAAAAATAGAAGGAGGAGACTGTGGTAAATATTAATTAAAAAATTAAAAGGAATACTCACCCCTAATTACCACAAATAATTTTATATGAGCGGACACGTGTTTCGCCCACTTCACACGTGGGCATTATCAACGCGAGAGTCTCGCGTGTGAAGTGGG
>NW_020440882.1:2860-3654 GCF_000699045.2 Agrilus planipennis
ATAAGGATCATGTTTTGAGAGAAAAATAAAGAAAACGTTATTATAATCAGTCAGTTTTATTTTTTTATCTTTAAATCACATAGCTCTGCAGTCTTTGACATTTTCACTTATTGATAATCAAATCAAAATCAACATAACAACCCCTCATTTAAGGAAATACTTTAATTAAGCCTTAAAAATACTTAAAATAGGTGAGATGTTTATTTGAGTAAGTATAGTAGACTAGACTCATTTTTCTTTTGAAGATTATTCATGCTTTTTTTTATACAATATTAAACATAAAATTACTTTTGTTATTGTTCGCTTGGATGGAATTTAACGCGCCGAACATGACCGAGCAGAGCAGTTTCGGTTTCGGTCGTAGTTTCGGCAAGTTTGCCGCCGAAACTGAAACCGAACTTTCGGTCGGACAGTAGTTCAAATTATTGTATAATTATTTAATACAGAGTTCAGTAATTTAAATCATCCTAACTACTATTATTAATCCAAATGTGAGCTTGTTTGTTTGTTTGTTTGTCTGTAGGCTTTTCACGCCTTAACTACTCATTCGATCATCATAAATTATTGTATAATTATTTAATACAGAGTTCAGTAATTTAAATCATCCTAACTACTATTATTAATGCAAATGTGAGCTTGTTTGTTTGTTTGTTTGTCTGTAGGCTTTTCACGCCTTAACTACTCATTCGATCATCATAAATTTTTGTAGACACATTGCTGCGGATACAGAGAAGAACATAGGGTACCTTTTATCCAGAAAAAAATATTGTTCTTGAACAACAGAAAAAATAATA
>NW_020440883.1:0-2681 GCF_000699045.2 Agrilus planipennis
GGTGTCCTACCAACCTATCTCGCCTATTTCTTATTGACATCCATAGAGTCCTCTGTTCTCCTATTCTTTCTAATACCTCTCCATTTCTAACCTTCTCTATCCACGGTATCCTCATCATTCGCCGGTAACACCACATTTCGAACGCTTCTAACCTTTTCTTTTTCGTTGCGCACACCGTCCATGTTTCGCACCCGTACAGTGCCACGCTCCAAATATACACCTTTAACAATCTTTTTCGAATTTCTAAATTAATTGTTCGCGAGCATAGAAGTCACTTCACCGGCTCGACCCTGCGCTATCCTCTGTTTTATATCCCTACTATTCCTTCCGTTCTGACTTATCTGGCTTCCTAGATATCTAAAATCAGTCACTTCTTCTAATCTTTCGTCTTAAACTAGGATAATACGTACTGTTGCAAAATTATTTAGTGTTTCGAAAGAAGAAAATTGACAACTATTATTCAATTAGGCATCTGCTTGCTCTTTTGTAAATAAAACCCACTTTTGAAAGCAATTATTGCAAACGTATGGGAGGTTGAATTGTATATATGTATGCATCGTATGTTTTTAAAATGACCTTTAGATTGAACAGTGAATCAAGCGTTTTAAGGTGCTTTTACAAGCAACAAAACGACATCATTTTGCAATCTTTACACATATGTGTTGTTAACGTACATGTCAGCAACAAAATGTAATAACCGCGTCTAAAATGCATACTAATAAAGGAGTTGTTTATTCCACAAGTCAATTTAATTTGAAAAACAATTACAACATTTTGTTAACATCACATTTAATGATAGTAGTTCAAACAAGCTGTTTTAAGTGTAAAGTGTTCGGGGTAGGTAAGTCTTTGATTAATATTAAAAATAAAGTAAAGAGTTTAAGAGAAATTTTCAGAAAGTTGCCACAAATTCGCAGGCTTTTTCTAAAACAGTGTTGCAAGTTATAGTTACAGATTTTTTAATGCTCGGCTTAGTAGGGAGAGATTATAACCCGACTAGAAATTTCGGTTTCGTTTTTTTAAGGCCCTTAGACCAACTTAGTGTCTTACTAGTTCCAAATGAGGCAACCGAAGTACAGTCCATTCCAATTTGTTAGAATTGTGACCTTGAAGAAATCTGCGCGAAGTTAGAAAGAATACACACTAGGCATGAGCAAGATAGAAATAGTTGGAACAAGCTTGAACGAGCAGAGCTCTCGGTGGGAACTGTACAGTACTAGACGAAAATGTTTAGTAATGTCTTAAAACAAAAATGTATATAAATTAACAATAGAAAACAAAGCAAAAGTTTTATAGGTGTGTAGAACTTTAAGTTAATTCACTTGTTATTATTTTTGGCTAAATATTCTTTTAAATAAAGCATATTNTTTGGCGCGTCAGGCGTTAATCGAGTAACTTGAATTTTCATAGGTGGTAATAAAAGCAAAGTGTATCAAGAACAGATGAGATGCTGGTGCATCCGTTGCTCTACTTCCGAGTATTAACCGCACGCTCTATTAGACACATCAAAGGAAACCACTCATTTTAAGTTTTGTTACAGCAAACGGTTCCTATATATAGTTCTGACGTTTAAAATTGGCATAGTCTGCAATAAAATTAATTGTCGCATTTACTTTCTTCTTTCAACTTACTAACTTGACAAGAGCGGTTGCAGACAGACCGCATACTTTTACTCACAGCAAACGCTGTAGTGAATATGTAAACATAGAAAAGAGATGTCAGGTATGAATTGCAGCGGACATTGATAAAATAAGGAATAACATTACATTAATTAATATGTAACAATGGGAGATACCGTGGATAGAGAAGGTTATAAATGAAGAGATATTCGAAAAGAATAGGAAAACAGAGGACTCCATGGAAGTCAATAAAAAATAGACGATATAATTAGATGGACACCTTCTCAGGCATGAAGGTCTAGTCAGAGACATTAGAGGCAGAAACAGGAGTAGATGTAGATCTAGATTAGATTACTATTGCAAATAGTTCAGGATGTTGGATGTTCTAAGTTTAGGGAAATGCGTGTTCACTCTTAGAACTGAGGACCTTATGATGAAGAAAAGATACAGACAAACAGAACTGGAACATGTTGCCAGCTTTGGGCTTTAAAAAAATACAACGTGTAATTATACGATACGCTACTGAAGTGAAACTTCTTCAAACATACCGAGATAGGGGTTAAGGAATTGGTTTAATGGTATTATTTGTACATTATGGTTTGCACGGATGCAATGCTGATACTAAATATACTATAGAATGTCTTTATATACAACAATCACAGCTTTTTTGTCATTATACAATACAAACCGGCCGGTACCGCCGCAACCGATATGTCCCTGCATTTTAAGTGTGTAATATCTTCGAAAATATTCTTTTAAATTACAAGCTGTAAATGGCCATATTGATCTATATTAAATGCACAATGTATTTAAAAGTACTTAATTGGATAAGGATTAATGCAGCATTGCTTAAAATCGCTTCGTAAACAGACCATTATTTCTCGTAAAAAGTAAAAGATAAAAAATTGTTATCGTGGATTATCTCTACGAGATACGAGGGTGGATTGATAAGTTTCCGGCCTAACCAAGAGATGACGCCACTAGGCCTACCTTGAGGTGACATTCTATAGTACCATCCTTGGATAGCTTGTAGCTATAGTTTCAGCCCGATCTCCTTGCTAG
>NW_020440883.1:3671-4433 GCF_000699045.2 Agrilus planipennis
TTCGTAAATAAGCCATTATTTCTCGTAAAAAGTAAAGGATAAAAAATGGTTATTGTGGGTTATCCCTAAGAGATAGACATATACCATCCCGGACTTTTTTGTAGACCTTTTTAAGGTGTACAATACTGTAGTACATTATTTTGATCTATCTCGTAGGGTTCAGCCAGCGTTTGCAATGTAGGCGCAAGAAATGTGTTTATTTACGACATCACATCACAAACCTCTAAAATTATCAGTGTTTCTCTACTATATTATGCATGTATTATACATATAAACCTTCTTGAATTACTCTATCTATTAAAAAAAACCGCATTAAAATCCGTTGCGTAGTTTTAAACATCTAAGCATACATAGGGACAGACAGCGGGGGAAATACGTTGCATGATTTCGTTACGTAGCAACTCGCATTGCCTCGAACTTACCCTACCGTGCGTAAAGAAGTTTCACTTCAAAAAAGTTCAACATTCTCAGGAAGCAAAAACGTTTGTTTAAAGATATAATTCCAGCCAACCAGTTATAAAGCCGACCCTGATCTTTTACGTACCTAAGCAAAACCTGTAACCGCTGCACCCCTCGCTATTATTCGGTTATCTATTTTCACTTTGTCTATACCACTCATGGGGCATTTCCTAACTTAACAAAGGCGTGTTCAAAATGCAGCAAATGGCTACGGTCCCACGTGGAAGGTTCTCACAGATAATTTATTGCAGAGTTTGCCAATTTTGATCTTCCCAATTGTAGCAGAATATACTGCTGATGTAT
>NW_020440884.1:0-516 GCF_000699045.2 Agrilus planipennis
AGATCCCCCCACCCTTCCCCCGGAAAGGGCCATCATCTAGACCTTTACCCATTTTTGATTCCCACAATTTTGTACAAATGGCGTTCACTATAACTGTTGTGGTCATTTCCATTCCTAATTATACATGTCCTTTCATGTTAGGTACTGTTGCGTCTCGAAATGTAGGATTTAATTTTGTTTCGGACGTACCTCGATTTTTCGTATGAATCGTTCTAACACACGACTTTAAACTAGTATTAAATAATGTAAAAACTTGGCGACACTACCCGTTCAGTCTAATTCACTGTTTCATCATTATCATAAGGTCATCAGTCCTAACGATATCCTCATCATCCGCCTATAACACCACATTTCGAACGCTTATAACCTTTTCTTTTCCGCCGCTCCCACTGTCCATGTTTCACACCCGTACAACGCCGTGCTCCAAACATACACCTTTAACAACCTTTTTCGAATTTCTAAATTAACCGTTCGCGAGCATAGAAGTGACTTCTTTTTATTAAAGGCGACACGACC
>NW_020440884.1:3856-4766 GCF_000699045.2 Agrilus planipennis
CAGCAAAGACCAAAAATTTTATGAGCGTGGAATTATGCTACTACCAGAAAGATGGCAAAAGGTGTTGGACCAGAACGGTCAATATATAATTTAATAAAGTATTTGTTTATTATACGAAAACTGTCTTTCATTTCCACAAAAAAAAACGAAATGAATTTCCGAACAACCCTATAATTGGAACTGAAATTGCATTTCATTCAAAGTAACATCCAATTCTATTTTAAGTATCTATAGTATATGAGGTGTGCAAGTTAAGTAAAGCATTTGTTTATTATACGAAAACTGTCTTTCATTTCCACAAAAAAAAAACGAAATGACTTTCCGAACAACCCTATAGTACATAGGTGCCTGTACGTATTTCTTCTGTTCTTCTCTTTCTTTTTCCTTGCATTTATCCATCTGGGAGCAAAAGAAACCCAACACTTTTGTTTTGAGTGGCAAAAAAAGCAAAAAAGTGTTAATAAACGTAATGCATATTACACCGAGACGGGCTGTTGCCTTTCCGCTTCTTATATTTACGCTGTGTTATGTTTCTTAGAATCACATCCGGAAAGTGTACCTACGCTTGTACTTGTGCTCAGCTTTGACTTCCGTTTATTTGTAAAGTAGAAGATTACCGTTTGCTTATTACTTACTTTTTGTTCTATTGTTTCTTATAATAACTAATACTAGTCTAACCCGTCCAAATTTGGTTATACAATGCGGGCGTCATACAGAGCATAGTCTTAGATAATAAACAACTTTCTATTTCGATTAGTTATTTAGTTTAATAGAGAGAAAAACTACAAATTGTATATATTTATTAACAGAAAAAGAAAAAGAACGATGAATTGTAATAGCAATATACATAAGAAGGGTCAGAAAAATGAGCGAGAATGTTATTATTAATCATTTGGGCTGACCTTCGGGA
>NW_020440884.1:4824-6257 GCF_000699045.2 Agrilus planipennis
TGAGTTTCGAATTGATTTGAATGTTAAAGCTTGAATGTTGATTTTCGAATACTAAAAATTTGATTTCGCGTTGTTTAAATAACGTTGGCACAAAATAGGCAACGCCTATCGTGCACATTACCCCTTCGCCGTCGCTACGTACCCCTAAGGTATTATCTGTACATTCCGAAGTGATGACGTAGCGACGGACTTGGGTTTTCCATTAATGAATGGTTTTGTGAGACCTACCTGGTCCGATCTCTTCGTTAAAATTGCTGCATTACCTATTCTAAGAAACTAATATTTATCTATACCTACAGAAATAAATACATTAAAATTGAATACAACTAGAATAAAATACAAAGTGTTGACTATCTAAAAATACGAACAAAATTAAATATTTACAAAAATTACAACCCTAACAAAATTGATTATGCATATATACAATTATTAATTGAAGCCGCAACAATCGTAATTTTTTTCAGTTTTTATTAATACATTTTTTAGTGGAGACAATACTTTTCCAGCAAATTTCCAGCGTTTTAATTGAGATAAATGTGGCAGCATCTTCTTAGCCTTAAATAAAAATAATGTGACAGAAATTTTCTGTAAACGTACACTTTTGTTTCTAATTACAACCATTGTTTCAGGAGCAACAAAAGAAATTGGAACCGCATTAACCAGAATATGCTTACGACATAAAGCAGTGGAGTCACGACTGAAGACCTTCACAAGGTAATTTTTTTTGACAACACTTTGTTATGAAATTGCTGAATGTCGAAATTCATTCAGGAATATCTTCTTTCTGTTAAAAAAATACAAGAATTATTAATTTTTGTAGTATCCGTACTTCGTACCCCTTCCCTTTTCTAAATTAAAAATAAACTAAAAAATATTAAAGCAATGATCTGTACGTGACATGATGTATTATTAATTAACCCTTTTAAAAATTAGCATCACCCTGTTTTTTTTTTTTTTTGAAACCAAATCCAAACAGTAATTTGATAAAAGTGTGTCCAGCGGCTCACCACAAGTCTCGCATTTACATAATAATGGCGAGAACAGTTGATGTTTAACCGGTGTACAAACATATAAAGTCGTATCACGTTTCTCGCATATGTTGAGGTAAATTTAATGATTTCGTCGATGGTTTTAAAACAGATAAACAGCTCATCATTTCAAACATTCAAACGCAATAACATTATTAGGGCAGGAATACGTTTACCGATTTTTTAAATTTTAAATATTCAATATTACAGCGGATAATACAAACCAGGGGTCAAAGTTTTTTATTTTCCAAAACAGCCAACGTTTCACCCTAAGTTGTTGAGGTATATCAGGGGCTAGTTTTTTTGTTTGCCTTGACAAAATCCCACAACTTATGGCGAAACGTTGCCTGTTGTTTTTTGAAAAATGAAGTTTTAACTCCGGGTTGATTGATTTATCCAGAAGAA
>NW_020440885.1:0-3660 GCF_000699045.2 Agrilus planipennis
CTATATCTATTCTATCTTACCTTATTATGGAAGTATTACATCTGAAAATCTTAGCTTGCTGGAGATCCCTTAAAGAGGCTTGATATGCGCTAAGAACTACCACCAAAATTTGCAATGAAAATGGAAACAGAGTATTTGAAGGTTACTGCTTCAGCCCCTTCGGATAGGGCAGAGCCGGCAGGGATGGGGGTTTCAGGGCAGGTCCCCGCCCGGTCGTTATCAAGCAACTGCGCTGAAACATCAAGTGAGAGTGAGGCATCCCTACGCCGGTGTGGGGTGTCTGGCAGAGCTACCGGCCAGCGAAGGGCTCGTTCATCTGATGGCGAGTCTGACGCTGTAGACAAGCCGGACGCTGGTAAGCCCGAGCCTGTGAGAAGTGGTGATGCGAGGCCACAGACCCGCCGTGGGGACGGTGGAGACCTGGTCAAGCGGGCAGGCAAGGGTGAGGCGTCGAGACGGCTATCGGGTGGTGCTCCCCGCACCAGGCTAAGAGCGAGAGCTCAAAGCTTGGCTGAAGGGGTAGTGAGAAAGACCCACGTGTCTGAATCCTCCGAGGAGGAGTACGGGCCGTGGGTGAGAGTAGGAAAACCCAAGGCCAAGGCCAAGGGTGGGAACAAGACGGGGGTGGCTGCTGAGGAGGCGAAGGTCTCTAAGGCAACTAAGCCGCACCCCGCTAGGAAGGCGAAGGGCGGCAAAGGGGCTGCGACCAAGGTCGACGAGCCGGATCCGCTAAGAGCCTGGTCATCAGGGTAGAGAGGGTCCCGATATCGAAGGAGTCGGTCGCAGAGGGGCCCAAGAGTGAGCCCGGGAAGCCTGAGGAGCCTCAGATCACAGGACCGCCGAAGACGGCGGGAGCTCGCAAGGACCTCAGGGCACGAGAGCTGGAGAGGATAAGGCGCATCGGGGATGATCTCCGTAGCTTTGTCTTCGATGAAGGCAATAAGATCTCCAAGGCGGCCGCCAGGTATATACTGGACAGGCATGCCGAGTGCGAGGGTATCTTGTTAGAAGCCCTCGTTGAGAAGGAGATCGTGATGGCGGCGCGTCCGGTCGCGGCTACCCAGGTGGTACAACCAGGGGTGTCGTTTGCGGACAAGGTGCGAGGGGGGAAGCAAACGTCNCACACTACTCAAGTCACCCGATAGAGATCTGACCAACCCCGGATCGTATAGGCCTGTGTGTCTGTTACCGGTCTTGGGGAAGGTCCTGGAGAGACTGATGGTCTTCCGACTGCGAGCTAAACTGGGCAACCAGCAAAGTGAAAAGCAGTTCGGTTTCAAGCCTGGCCAGAGCACCGAGAGTGCCTGGTATGAAGTGAAGCGGACGGTGAGCAGGTCCGAAAAACGTTACGTACTAGGTCTGTTCATCGACTTCGCAAGCGCGTTTGACAACTTGCACTGGAGCCGTATTGTCGCGAGGCTCCAACGAGTGGGGTGTGAAGAGCTAGCTTTGTGGCGAAGCTACTTCCACGAAAGAGAAGTAAGAGCCTACGGACCACGAACCCAGGTTAGTAGGCACGTCAAAAGAGGATGTCCCCAAGGCTCCGTCATCGGTCCGGAATGCTGGAATCTGATGATGGATGTCCTATTGAGAGAGTATGAGACAGAGGGGACGAGTGTTGTTGCCTTTGCCGACGATCTATTGGTCTTTGTCGAGGGCAGCAGCAGGAGGGAGTTGGAACACCGAGGTAGCACTGCTCTGGGTGTAGCTGTGAGGTGGGGAGAGACGGTTGACGTTTCCGTTTCGACCCAGAAGACGTGTTTGATGCTGCTTAAGGGAAGGCTGGCTTATACTCGGCCGCCAGTGGTGAGAAGCGGCAACTTCACAGTAGAGTATGTGCGCACCGTGAAATACCTCGGCGTAGGAGAGAGGTTGACTTTTCGGCCACACCTCGAAGCATTAAGGGGCAGGCTATTAACAGTAGTTGGGCCCCTGCGGAGAGTCCTGCGCACGGAGTGGGGGCTGGGCAAGCGGGCAGTCCGCTGTGTGTTTAAAGGCCTCCTAACAGCATGTGCCCTGTACGGGTCAAGCGTTTGGTACCAGACGCTCCGTACGGTGGTTGGAAAGAACCTAATGAGGCGTTGCGAAAGAGTAGCACTCCTGGCGTGCTTGAAGGTGTGTCGAACCGTCTCGACCGAGGCGATGCAGGTACTCATGGGAGAGATCCCGTGGGTACTGGAGGCAGAGAGGCGGGCGCTCACTTTCAAGGCGAGGCATGCAATACCGATGGAACCCGGGGACGTAGTCAGCAATGATGAAATCGCCGGCCTGTCGGCAACAGGGGTGCGCAAAGTATTAGAGAGAAGGATGTTGCGAAAGTGGCAAGACGGGTGGGACCTGTCGGTAAACGGCCGAGTCACACACCGCTTCATTCCAGACGTTCGTACTGTTAGGTCGAGCGGATGGATTGATCCTAGCATGGCAGCGGGGTACTTGATCACCGGACATGGCAGCATGAACGGGTTCTTGTACCAGAGAGGATTGGCAGAAAGTGAGGCGTGTTTATGTGGAGACCCCGTCGAGAGTTGGGAACACTTGCTGGTCAGGTGCCCGCTCTACGACGATATCCGAGACCTTTTACATCTCGGCGTATTTTGGGAGCTCGCGGGAGAGCCGAATGTGGGCCAAGTCCTGGCTAATAGAGAGAGCCATGAAGCCCTGAGAGAGTTCGCCTGGAGGCTTTTTGAGAGAAGGCGGCGGCTGCAAGCAGCGGCAGCCCCGTAGCGAGTATAGAGTACTAGGAGTAGTAAAGAACTGTGATAAGCACGGGGGTAGTATGGGACCGTGTGTACTGGCGCGCCGGCCGCGTCAGGCATGCACCCATCACTGCTTTGGGGAGTATCGCCCCCACGAACCCGGAGAGGACTAGCGAGGTAAAGCGAGTGCAGTATCGCCCCTCTGCTGGGATGGCAAACCAGTGTGCCCTGGTACCATGGGATTAGGCCCACCAAGCCCGGGACGTGCATAAGAGTACCGAGTGAAGGGTGCACGTTTTGGGACTATGTTGAGGAATGGACTCGTGGGGGCAGTGGTTGACGGTCCGAGTGCTGGACCACGAGGTCATCGGTAGACGCCAATACCGTGACCTCAAACATTTACGTACTAAGCNACTGTTATATATGGAATATACCACCAAGTTTTACTCTAGATAAGACTACCTATATATGTTAGATACGTAATATAGGTATAAAACGTAATAATAAGACATTTTGCTTAGCTTTGCTTATTTTGCCATATATAAACTTTGTTACAATAAAGATGCTTTACTCTAGCTGTAGACTAGACCTTCCCATGTAGGAACCGCCAGAGTTGAATGACGGGGCCTTGGCCAATCCAATGATTACCCAAGCCTGGGCCAACATTGGTCTGCCATAGAATGGCCTAATCAGGGGAGCCCAGTCTTGGGCCAAGACTAAACAACCTAGCCTTGGTCAATCCAATGATTACCCAAGTCTGGGCCAAGATTGGTCTGCCATAGAATGACCAAAGAAGGGGAGCCCAGTCTTGGGTCAAGACTAAACAACCTAGCCTTGGCCAATTCAATGATTACCCAAGTCTGGGCCACAATTGGTCTGCCATAGAATGGCCAAAGCAGGGAAGCCCAGTCTTGGGCCAAGACTTAACAACCTAGTCTTGGTCGATCCAATGATTATCCAAGCC